>NC_043019.1:24915375-24942875 GCF_006345805.1 Octopus sinensis | reverse complement strand
AAACACCGAAAATGGTCGAATCAAGCACGTTAGTGAACCAGACATGGTGGTATAATCCAACCGTTGACATCCATCCTCATTGGGCCAAGTTCGATCCGATCCCAGATGCCGTCTACTATTCCGTTGGTATTTTCATTGGTATCGTTGGCATCATTGGAATCTTCGGTAATGGCATTGTAATCTATCTCTTCTCCAAGTAAGTATGAAAAAAACAAACCAAAAAAAAAAAAAACAAAAACAAAACAAAACAGAAGTTATCTTGATAAATGGTTGTTGTTGTTGTTGTTTAAGTCTCACTTTTAATTAGTCATTACATTATAACTAGGATCACACGGTTTCAATCACAATATATGTAGCATCACATTATTGAAACTGCATTTCCCTTTTTAAGTCGGTATGATGTGATTTGAGAGATATTTGGCTACTATTTTTAGCTGGTAGAGTGAGTGTGACCACGTTGAGGCGTTCTCGTTGGCTTGTCTCACGTTTGAAAAATCAACTAAGTGAAATTAAAATAAAAAGTTCATAGTGTTTTTGAATAGAAAGCTGGCCCAGTGCAACCATCTGTGGTTGTTGTTGATGTTGTTGTGCTGTTGTTTAATCTCAGGTCAGCTTGACTGAGGAGACATACTAACAACGAGATGTCAGCCATAACCATCCTCCCTTTTCCTTATGTGCAGCGAACGTACGATAATGTAATCCACCATGACTTTTTTTTATGAGGTAATAGGGTGCGATTTCTGTCGATTTAAGTGATCTCATAGAAGTTTCCTCGTATCCTCGAGTGAAGTCATTAGACGCCATGATGTTTCTTAGAATGTTATCAGGGTCAAAGCTTTCTCAGCAGGATTTATCGCACGTTCACTTCAAGTGCAGTCGTGAAGTACAGCTTTCAAGTACAGCTTAATCATGCTTTAGCTAGCAATGAGTAACAAAATGATTGCTCATGTTGGTTGAAGGTCATAAATTTATGCAACCAGGTATATTCAATTACCATCATACCTGATTGATTTAATCGGTTATAGATTGATACGAACATTTTTACCCAGTTGACCAAGCTGTAAGCAGGACCTTCATCATCGTTACCCAAAGAACTGGGCTCTAACCCCCTGTGAGCGAGTTCATCTTACTTTTATTCGTATGGTTACATCAACACTAATAATAAATATTTGCAAGACTTTCATTTTATCATTTACCGTTGTGGTCAATGTAAAATATAAACTTATACATAATGAAATATATTGTAGGAAATCCTATAACATTTATCAAATAATTAATTTCTTCTTTGTTTACCTAAAGCAAA
Source organism: Octopus sinensis (assembly GCF_006345805.1). Taxonomy (NCBI): domain Eukaryota; kingdom Metazoa; phylum Mollusca; class Cephalopoda; order Octopoda; family Octopodidae; genus Octopus; species Octopus sinensis. The sequence continues at coordinate 24,941,572 of NC_043019.1, read as the reverse complement.
TTTTTGAATAAAAAAGCCAGCAGTAATTATGAATGTGACGTAACGGACATCTAATTTCCACTAATCATTTTTTTTTTCTTTTCTTCCTTCTTTTTTTCCAGGACGAAATCTCTTCAGACCCCGGCTAACATGTTTATCATCAATCTCGCTATGTCTGATTTGTCTTTCTCAGCTATTAATGGATTTCCGCTTAAAACGGTATCGTCGTTTATGAAAAAGTGGATTTTCGGTAAAGTTGGTAAGTATTTATTTTCCTTTTTCCACTTCATACTGGGCTTCATTGCATTAGCTACCCTTAACGATCTAGAAATCTGGGAAATATTGGTCTCAAATTTTGGCACAAGGCCTTTGAAGGAGGCTGAGATGTTGTTCCTATATGACGGAAAGACATGCTGATGTTGGTGACAGAGATATGATTACTATTGTTAAGGCTCTTTGGTCAGACCTAATCCAACAATTCGATGAGCGAAATCATTCTAATCGAGTTCATGTACCTGAAAATAAGATGGCATGAATTCGATTATCCATTGTTCCTTCTTAAACCGGCAGTATAAGATCTCCAGCGTGTTTGGGTGCAAGTAGAGCGACTATATCAGAACACCTGCCTGTTACTTAGCTCTGAATGGAGCACACCTTTGATGAAAAACACTGCATCTAAAGCCATCCGATCTAATACAATCTAATCTTGGATGGTAGTGTACGCTTTAAGGGAGAATCGACTGCTGCTTTTAAGTCAAGCAATCACAAACAGGCTTGGTTCAAGAAAACCTGGTTACTGATATTGTTTTGTTCCAAGTCAGCCTTAGTCGAGTACACCTACATTAAAAGGCATTCCGGCTGTGATTATCTCGTCATTTTTCTATTTGAAGGATATCCAAAATCACATTATTCAATATGTCCTTTTCTAAAACAAAGGAGTAATTTCAGAATAATTTAGGTATTATTTTTAAAAGATCAAGCTATTAGGTTGTCCCAAAAGTTCGTAAACACTTGCGAAAATTGAATTTTTACTCGCCAAGTACTAACAAAAGCAACAAAAATTATTCCTCAAAATAAAGACCATTATTTTCCAAGACTTTCTACGAACTTTTGGGACAACCTTATATCACACAGAGGCTCCCTTATCTCCAGTAGACCCGGTGTTATTTATAAATGAAACAACAGCACGTCTGGTCAAGGGCTCTGTGACAGAAATACAGTAAAATACCTGTCGTAAAGTTAAAATTAAATCACAGAATATCGAGTGTTTAATAATTCGTTTTGCTTTTATTTGTATCGAAATATAATCGATGATTTATTGTATCTAGTCAAGCTGATAGTGTATTGCATTATAATGTTAACAATAGACTATTATAATGCTTACAGTATTTAGCTGTTTAAACACACAACAGTTTTACGGCGATTCATGTTGGCTAAAATATTAGTTCATTAAATATAACTTATGTACGAAACAAGTTTTAATGTTTTGAATAATATTTTTAGTGTAATTAATATCCTTACACTAATTAATACATTTACATTGAGAAAACGTAATTGAAATGATTTTCACAATGAACACAACTATGAAGCATATGTAATATATTGGATTAAATAACCCTCGAATGAAAACAAAGTCTGAAAGTTATTGCCGGGCTTCAACCATGTATCTTCCGTAGAACTATCACATAAGAGGCTTCATTGTCGTCTCCATATAGAAGATGAAGTGTCGAGCTCGCAGATAATCTTCAGCCTTTTTTTCTATTCAAAGGAATTTTTAAAACCCAATATATTACATCTACTATTTGTAGTTGCATCCTCATCGATCTGCACCTTCAAAATGATTGATGTCTAAACAATGTTTTTACCAATTATTTAGTCCCCACCTACTTTAATTATCTTCATCTTTCCTCCTTATCTCTACCTCACCATGTCTATTTGTATTTCTTGTTTTCACTGTTTTTTCTCTCTTTCCTCTCTTTCTAGCTTGTCAACTTTATGGTTTGCTGGGCGGTATCTTCGGATTCATGTCAATTAATACCATGGCCATGATCTCCATCGATCGTTACAATGTCATCGGTAGACCTATGGCGGCATCCAAGAAAATGTCCCATAGAAGAGCTTTCCTCATGATTATCTTTGTGTGGATGTGGTCCATTGTTTGGGCTGTCGGTCCCGTCTTCAACTGGGGAGCATACGTCCCTGAAGGTATTCTTACATCTTGCTCTTTTGATTACCTGTCTATTGATTCTAATACCAGATCTTTTATCTTGTGCATGTACTTCATGGGTTTCATGCTGCCCGTAGTTATCATCGCTTTCTGTTACTTCAACATTGTCATGTCTGTATCCAACCACGAAAAGGAAATGGCTGCCATGGCTAAGAGGTTGAATGCCAAAGAATTGCGTAAGGCACAGGCTGGCCAGAGCGCTGAAATGAAACTTGCCAAAATTTCAATGGTAATTATTACCCAATTCATGCTCTCCTGGTCTCCATACGCCGTCATCGCTCTTCTTGCACAGTTTGGGCCAGCTGAATGGGTTACTCCTTATGCAGCTGAATTGCCTGTCCTGTTTGCTAAAGCTTCAGCTATCCACAACCCAATTGTCTACTCTGTTTCCCATCCAAAGTTCAGAGAGGCCATCCAAAACACATTCCCATGGTTGTTGACATGTTGTCAGTTCAATGAGAAAGAATGCGAAGATGCTAACGATGCCGAAGCAGAAATTGCACCATCCGAAGGCGGCGGCGGCGGCGGCGGCGGTGAATCCGTTGATGCTGCACAAATGAAAGAAATGATGGCAATGATGCAGAAAATGCAAGCACAACAGGCTGCCTACCCACAGCCACCCCCTCAAGGCTACCCACCACAAGGCTACCCACCACAAGGCTACCCACCACAAGGCTACCCACCCCAAGGCGCCTACCCACCTCAAGGCTACCCACCTCAAGGTTACCCACCCCAGGGAGCACCACCCCAAGGAGATGCAACCCAAGGAGCACCACCCCAAGGAGTCGACAATCAGGCTTATCAAGCTTGAGGGACAGGACTTTAAAGAATTACTTAGAATTCTGTTGTAGAAACTACAAGAAGGTCTTGTCACTGGAAAGACTCTTGAACAAGGAAAAACATTAAAAAAAACCTGTTCAAATTTTTTTTGTGCTCTTTTATGAAATTTTTTTTTTCAAATTTTTATTTTAAATATTGAAGCAAAATGGTTTGGCGAAATAGATTAAAAATCTTTTCTATTTGGTGATTATTTCGAAAGAGATGAAGAAAAGGGTTTTGTTTCATATTTTTCTCTCCCAAGAAGAAAAAAAAAAAGGGAAACCAATGATTTGCACTTGGTGTAAACGGCAGAACGATGAGCTCCTTTCATTGACCTCTGGCCCTGCACGGATGATGTCAATATCACCTGGTAGATAATTAACGATATTTCTAATTAAAGTTTGGTTTCTCTTCCAAAGAGTTGCATGTAAATATTGTCTAAATAATAAAGGTTACGGCTTTGTGCAGATTCAATTCTAGCGCTCCCCGTTCCCAGCCTCATCCTTTCCCTCTCTCCCTCACTGATTATTAATAAAATAACTTAATGAATATGATTATATCTTATGCAACGTTTTATTAGCAAAGTAACATATATATATATATATATATATGTATGTATAGTTTACTTACCTTTTTTTGTGTTTTTCGTATGTTTTCTTTTTTTCGAAATTCGAAATTTGTTAAATATTTTTAATTTCGATTTATTTTTTCTTTCATATTTAACATTTTTTCAATAAGGCAATTATCCAATTGTTTCTTTGTTCCTTGCAAAATGGTTTATAGAATAGATAGAATAATTAAACGATACATTCCAACTAATAAACGAAATAAAAAATTTTTTTATTCAGTCTGTCTATTTCTATTTTTAATTTCAAATTCAATTTTAGTAATGAATAATTGAAAAAATAATAAATAAAATATCGATTTCGATTTTAATATTTCAATAAATAAATCAATTTTAGTATTTTTTCTGTCTTTTAATTTGGAATTATTAGTCAAAAATATATAACGACCCTTTTACCCCACCCCCATTGTACTCATATATCTCCCACCTTTTTTTTTCAAAATTTGTCTTCCCCGAAAAAAAAAAAATCTCAGCCTTTGGAAGTACACCTCCATTATTTTAAAATAAAATAACCAATTACTGAATTAAAAAAATTAAGTTGTCTCTCTTTTCTTCCTTCCATATATATATATATATATATATATATATATTATATATATATATATATTATATATATATATATATATATATGTTGTTTTAGGTTATTACTTTACAAAAGATTTCCCTAGCAGCTAATACTCTTTTATTCGAAAATAATGGAAGAAATTTTTTTTCGTCTCTAAACCAAAAACCTATAATGGTTCCTCAAAGTTAATAACGAATATAATGGAAGAAAAGCAAAGAAAAAAAATATATATAATGGTGATGACAATCACTTCCTAAATTAACTAAGAAAAAAAAACAATAAAAAAGCTACTGACGTATGTGACGTCATCGTTCATATGTTATATGATTTTATTCCTATTCCCCTCTTTCTCTTTCTAATTCAAATTCTTTCAATTTCTTTTTCTTTACATATATCTTCTTGCTTTTTTGTTTATTTCTTTGATTATCTTCACAATCACGTCTATCTATCTATCTATCTATCTATCTATCTATCTATCTATCTATCTATCTATCTATCTATCTATCTATCTATCTATTTTTTCCTTTTTGTTTTCATTTCTTTTTCCTTTCTTTCTTTTTCCATTCTATCATTTAGATTTTTTTCTCTTCTTTTTTTGCTTTGCAATTTTGATTTGAAATATTTCAATGTGAACTTAAAGAAAAATTAGTAAATAATGTGTGTTGCCTCTTGGCATATGTATGTGTGCCTGTGTGAGTGTGCGGGTGTGTGTGTTTGTGCATATACATATATATATTTATACATATATATATGCATATATATACATATACTTATATATATATATGTATACATATGCTTATATATATATATATATATATATAGATATATATGTACATATATATGTATATATATACATATATAAATATATATATATACACATATATATACAATTATATATATGCATTTATGCACACAAGTAGAAATATGGGAGCGTGATGTTGCACAGTGGAGTGTATATATACATATATCCATATTTAAATTTGCAATGTTTATTTGTACAAATATTTCGAATAGACAATTTTCTGTAAATATAAATACGGCGTCATTACTACTACTACTACTACTACTACTACTACTACTACTACTACTACTACTACTACTACTACGTCGTTGTTTGATTTGGGACTTTACGCAGGCGTCAAACAGAAACTTATGTTATACTTAAGTTTTGTTTTAAAATCTGAGCAAAAACGAATATACAAACAGTACAAATGAATATAATTGATATTTAAAATAGTAAATTATAATTATTTGATTTAATAAAAATGGATCTAAATATAATAACAAACAGTAACACAGGAAGAAAACGAGATTAGAATCAATTTTGTTTCTTGTAAGTTAAAGTTTCTGGTTATAATCAAAACGTCCGGTTAAATATGGCCGCTTAGAGAATAGATAATGTATGAGACATAAATTAATATTGAACGAAGATGAGTTAAAAATAAAATGCTAATAGTTGAAAGCGGCATAAAAATTGTAAAATGTATCTTTACAAAAAGGAAAAGAAAAAATAACAGAAAAAAAAGAAATAGAATTTAATCTGTTAAAAATATTAGGTACGACGGTTTCAGAGAAATAAAGCAAGATTTCCATGGAAGACCAGAATGGTTAAAAAGTCGAAATAAATACGAGAAATAAAATTAATAAGAGGTATTTTAAAATCGTCGCAACATGTATAAAAGAAAGAAAGTGTGTTATAAAGATTTGAACAACATAAAGTAAAAAAAAAAAAAAAAACCGCCTGTTTACAATTACTTACATATATATATATATATGTATGTATATATATATATTTATATATGTACTCCTTGATGAGATCTGAGGAATGAAATAATTAGGAAATTCTAAATATATTTTTTGGGAATTGTTTTCCCACTTTCGTTATAAACGCTGTATTACATTTGCAAATTTCTTGAAATACATTTTTGCAGCACAAATATGATGGACTCTTAATATTTTATTTCATTTCGTTGTTGCCTGACTTTCTTATTTTTTTCTTGCTATTATTGATAGAATCATATATATATATATATATTATATATATATAATATATATATATATATATATATATATATATATATATATATATATATATATATATATATATATATATATATATATATGTGTCTGTGTGTGGTGTGTGTGTGTGTGTGTGTATGTGTGTGTGTACGTGTGTGTGTGCGTGTGTGTGTGTACGTGCGTGTGTGTGTGTGTACGTGTGTGCGTGTGTGTGGCGTGTGCATATTCGGTTTGTTTCGGTTTTTCTTTTCGTACCCAAGACAGACATCTAAGTAAGCTCGCCAGATTCGTTAGGCATTGTCTGCAAAATCTGCGGTTCCCAGTTTAAGGATCCCACCATAACTCTAAAAGAACCTGGGAAGACAATTCTTCTTCGTTTAGAAGTATTTAATAAAATTCAAAATTTTCCATGAACTTTTTCGGCAATCCATCGCCATAACGGACGCAGCATTTCGTCTCAAATAAAACAAAATGGAAGAATATCTGAATAAGAAAATATCGAACAATAACTGTATTAACAATTTTTAGAAAATGACATACATACATACATACAAACATATATACATATGTATATACGTACATGCATATATACAGACATGCACACACACATTCACCTTTAATGAGAATAGAATCGACAGATTGTCAGATATGTGTGTGTGTCTGTTATGTAGAAATTAGAAAATCTTGTCGAGACACTCCGCGGATGGATTAGCTGGCTGCAACTTCGAAGTCACTATCAATACTATTTTTGTCAAAGTATAGTAAATTTGACCTCCTCTGCCACATGTATTGAGTAATCTTTCAATTTAATGTGAAATCGTTTTTACTATAATATAAAAACATTAATATATATATATATATATATATATATATAATATATATATATATATAGGATGCGGTGAATAAACTATCGTCTATGTTATGCAAAAAGGAAAATAACACTGACATCTTATTTTAACTGATATATTTACCAAAATTACATAGAAATATCTTAAAATACTAAAGAGTAAATTTATTCAATAAAATCTCCATTGGCTTCAACCACGGTCTCCAGACGACTTCGGAATCTCCTGCAACTCTTCTGGATTGTCTTCCTGTTTAAGTTGGTGAATGCTGCTATAATCCTTGTCTTTAGCTCATCTTTGCTCTTGCAAGGAGTTTTGTTGGTCTCTCGCTCAACTGCGCCCCATATATAATAACCAAGTGGGTTGCAATCTGAGGAGTTAGGTGGCTAGATGTTAAGGGTGATGTGGTCGCAGAAAATGTCTGACAGCCATGACTGGGTTCTCCTGTTTGTGTGGCATGGGGCACAGTCCTGTTGCTAGACATGGTGTCTTTCAGCAGCCACCCTCTTGACCCAGGGCAGCACTAGCTCCTCCAGGCACTTGATGTTGAGTGTAAGGCCGTATGGTATGATGAATGGAGGCATAACATTGTCATCACTAGTGATTACTCCAAACATCATGATGTTGATTGGATGTTTGATTTTTTTCACTCTCGGTACATGTCCTCAGATTGACACCCAAACAAGCTGAAATGTTCGTATTGCAGCTTCTGTCGCAAACACCAAGCAGTACAGCATGTCTTTTCCAAGTTTCTGGCAGAGCGAATTGCGTCGTTGTGGTGTTTTCCCTCGCAGACGATGCCCAACTGACACTACTCTACTGTGTAGTCGACAAAATAAAAAACAATGCGCATGCGCGAAATAAAATATATAAAATAGCGACAATTTATCCGTCAAATTTGTAGTTTAGGATCGAGATTCCTTTAATTTGCATATATAACAGGCGCCGGCAAGCCTGTTTGGGAAGAAGCTTGCTTCCCAACCACATGGTTCTGTGTTCAGTCCCAATGTGTGGCACCTTGTGCAAGTATCTTCTACTATATCCTCGGGCCGACCAAAGCCTTGTGGGTGGATTTGGTAGACAGAAACTGAAAGAAGCCCGTCATATATATATAATATATATATATATATATATATATATATATAATATATATATATATATACATATATGTATATGCTTGTGTGTCTGAATATTTGTCCCCTCACCGTCGCTTGACAACCGATGTTGGTGTGTTTATGTTCCTGTAACTTAGCGGTTTGGTAAAAGAGAACCTACAGAATAAATACTAGGCTTATAAAGAATAAGTCCCCGGGTCGATTTGTTCGACTAAAGGCGGTGCTCCAACATGGCCGCAGTCAAATGGGTAAAACAAATAAAAGAATAAAATGACGCGAACGCATACACCCCCCCTACACACATATACATACACATACACACACATATTATGTATGAAAGAAAGAATTATAATGATAGAGTAAGAAGATACAATGAGAGAGAAAGAGAGAAAGAGAGAAAGAGAAATAAGAGAGATGCGCAATGAAGGACAGGAGACAGCGGGAGTTATCGAGGGCAAGAGAGCTTTCCAGTAATAGTTACGTAACCGGAGGAGACGTTCAACAATATTATACGCACCACGAACACATGCCGACATACACTCATATTTATAGTTTTCCATATATACACCATCTGTTACTGAATTGACACAAGGAAGAGGAAGATTATGAACACAAATAGGCGAGAAGCTAGGAATCAGGCCTTTGACGATGCAAATAGAAACGGTATAGTTTCTGACGAATTACTCTTCTACTTGTTTCAGTCATTTGACTGTGACCATGCTGGAGCATCGGTCGCCTTTAATCGAGCAACTCGACCCCGGGACTTATTCTTTTGTAAGCCCAGTACTTATTCTATCGGTCTCTTTTGCCGAACCGCTAAGTGACGGGAACATAAACTCACCAGCATCGGTTGTCAAGAAATGCTAGGGGGACAAACACAGACACACAAACATACACGCACACACGCACACATATATATATATATACATATGTACGACGGGCTTTCAGTTTCCGTCTACCAAATCCACTCACAGGCTTTGGTCGGCCCGAGGCTATAGTAGAAGACACTTGCCCAAGGTGCCACGTAGTTGGTAAACAAGCTACTTACAACACAGCCACTCCTATTGAATAAATAGAGAATCTTTTGGTTGAATAATGTAAAGTTGTTACGCCGTTTACAGGTAGTATGTGTTGTCTCTGGTCATGGCGTTTAACTCAGTCAAGATAGCGAAATGGAAGAGTCATTAGAGCGTTTAGCGGTATTTCTGACTCGCTAGGTTCTGAGTTCTAATATCGCTGAAGTAAACGTTCGTTTTAATCCTTTCGGGGATTGATAAAAAAGAACCAGTTTAAGTCGGTGGCTAAGTGGGGCTGCAAAAATGTCGGATCAGATGCCTTGCAGTATTTTTTCCTGGCTCTTTGCGTTCTGAATTCAAATTTCATCACGACCTACTTATGAGACAGCCTTAATCCATTGCTTAGCTTAACACAAACGACCCAACCTTGGGTAGCTTTAGCAGAGTGGGTTCAGTCTGATTTAAGCATTCGGGTGAGGTCCCCGCTTTGCAAATACCTTCCCTCTTTCGCACTAGTCTTGGAAATCGCGTGAAGCCCTGCTTGAAAGATTAAATAAAAACTGAAGATTCCTCACGGTTGTTAATGGGTTCCCTAGGAAGTGATAGGACACTGGAAAATATACAAAATTTTCATTAGGCAGCGATGTTGAGTTCAGACTGTCTACTTGGTGTCACGTGACACCACTTGATGTCACATGATACCACTTATGATACGGTCACTCAGTCTATAGTTAACATACAAAAACGTAGTATCCACAGGGGTGTTTCTAATAAACCAAAAAGGGAAATGCCTTCTCACCTGACCATGTAACGTATTAAATAGAAAAAAAAAGAGAAAACGTTGGTGGGGAAAGAACTGGAGATCTGCTCCGGAGACTTACAAGAAATGAAGTCCACTAGAGGCCCGCGAATATGTGAAGGTGGTGTGTGTTAAACATGGCGGCATATTAGGATTGCCTTCTTAAAAAAGCTTATTAGAGACAGACAGGAGATAAAATTGAGTGTCAGGTAATTGTTTGATTTCTTTTATTCTCGGATACAAAAAAAAAGCAGATAATTAAGCGTCCTACGGAAAGTTAGTTGTTTCTTTCTGATTCATCGACTTAAAATAATGATATAAGTGTCATCATTCATCATCATTGTTCGACCGTGGTCGAGACAATGGAATTTACTATGTTACGCCAGACTTCACGGTCCATCATAGCATTACGGAGGTCCTGTTGCTGGATGCCTGTATCCCTGGAGATTACATCAGGGTAGGAGAGTGTGCGCCCTCTGGTATTGCGAGTAGATGGCTTCCAGAGGAGAAGAGTAGAAATTACTTCTTTTTCAGCTCTACAACAATGTCCAGCAAACTGGACTCTCCTACCTTTTACAAGAGATGAAGTGTAAGATATAAGTGTAAGCAGTAGAAGATACAGGAACTAACGAAGTTAGGTGTTGGAGACAAAGGAAATACACATTATTGAAACGGGAACATGATTTATGTGGCGAGGATACAAACGAGTCTTAAGGTTTGAGGCCGAACAAACTGTTGGAAAGAAATGTTGATGTTTAGTTGAAATGTGAAATGTCAGTTAACATTTAGTTTTCAAACTGATGAAGTAACTCTGATCGAAACGTTAGACCTTTTTTGAACTATTTGTATCATACTAAAATACCCCATCAACAGATATCTTACTGAACATAATATTTACCGATAAGGAGCATCATATGTTCCTTTAAACTGTGTAACTTGTAAAGGACCAGATGCAAGACAGATTAGTAAGTTAGATTCAGAAACAGTCACGTCATGTGACAAAAGAAATAGTAAAAGCACTTTAACTGGTGCCGATGTCTATTGTGCCTCTCCAGCTCCTCTTCACTGTTTATAGGCCCCTGCCAATAAAACTGTACAGTTTGTGAAAATAGAGCTTAGTCGACTACTTCGACCCTACTTACTCATCTGGGGCTTAGTTTACCAACACAGTAAGGATGAAAGGCAAAGTTAAACCCTCAGAGGATTTGAATTCAGAATATAAAGAAACAGAAACGAAACACTGTTGTTGCATTTTTCTCATCTTTGAGTGATTGATCGCTTTACCTCAGTTTTTTTTTAAATTTTCTGTTCCCGCTAGCTTTTTATCGTTCGTATCATCGCTGAGCAACAAAATGAATTGCTTTGGATTTTCACTTGAGTAAGACTAAAGGAATTATGAAAGACTTGAGTAACACTAAACTGCTCATGAATACAAAACATTCTGAGGTCATCTGTATGCAGATGACAGTTCTGGTCTGAAGATGGTTGCCACTTGAAGATAATATACTTTTCTACTCTAGGTACAAGGCCCGAAATTTTTGGGGAGGGGCCAGTCGATTAGATCGACCCCAGTACGCAACTGGTACTTAAATTATAATCCCCGAAAGGATGAAAGGCAAAGTTTACCTTGGCGGAATTTGAACTCAGAACCTAAAGACAGACGAAATACCGCTAAGCATTTCGCCCGGTGTGCTAACGTCTCTGCCAGCTCGCATCAAAATAAATACGTGTACTTGTCGTTGTTGTTTAAAACAGGTTAGCTTGTCTAGTCTGAACCTCATCTCGTGTTCGGACGGACGAAAGGACCGTCCTACAGGACTTTGATAAATAACTGCGCAGTCATATGAGCAAAAGTATCTGTTAATGAATGCTGAATGAGAACATTCCTCAAATACTCACGATGAACTCACCTAACACTCAACTACGCCAGCTACACTATCCAAATCAATAATCTTCCGGTGCCCATATCAGTATTCAACTTTGATATCATCGATTAGAAGGGAAGAGACGATCGATCAACTGCGCAGATTAAAAAAGGGAATTTCTATAAAATAATTGATCCTCCTTGGGCTGATAGAAGTTAGTTTTACATTTTGATACAGAGATTGCACGAACAAATGAAGGAGCCTCTACCAAATGGCTTGATCTGTTAGAAATAACAACAAAATCTTCCTCACATTAAACAGTGTAGTCTTAAAAACAAATTATAAAATGACTAAACGACAACAGATAGATTATCATTGCAATATGTCTAAAGACATTTACGGATTCCATGGACAGCAAAGCTCACCAATGGAGAAGTTCTTAGGCAGATCAGGCCGAAAATGTCGCTAGAAGCTAGGATCACCAAGCATAGATTGGCATATTTCGGTCATGTTATGCGGAGAAAATCCCTGGAGAAGGATATCATGCTCGGAATGGTCAGTGGCAAGAGAGGAAGAAGCCGACCAAGAACCCGCTGGCTGGACACCATCAAGAGTGATACCGGAATGGACATAGCCAGTCTGAAAGAAGCGGCCCAAGATAGAACTGACTGAAGGACACTGATCCAACGAGTAACCGAGAGTCGACTTCGACTGAGCGGATAGATAGATAGATGTCTAAAGTCAATAAAAACTGTAATCGACCCAGAAAATACCCTGTATACATTCTCTGAAATTGTGTCTGAGGTTAGATGCGTGAGCATGACCGGGTTTCGTTGAAATTTTATTTGAAAAGAAGGATCTAAGTCGCATTATATACTTCATGCGACAAGATGTCATAATGAACCAACAAGAACACCACCTCTACACAGTTGTTCACCCAGTTACAAATAGCGACCAAATCTCCCTTAATGGCAACTTATTGTCTTCTTGAAAAGATGACACATTGAATACTGGAGTCTTACAGACAGATGCACAATTGTTGAGAGATGGCCATAACTGGAACGTCTTTGACTTTAATTGAGGGCTTTGTAAGAGTTAACCTAGGGATAAACTTTAACAACAAACTACTAAAATAGAATAATAAATGACGCTAAGCATTTCGCCTAGCGTGCTAACGATTCTGCCAGCTCGCCGCCTTTTAAAGGCAAAGTCGGCCTCGGCGGAATTTGAACTCAGAACGTAACGGCAGACGAAATACCGATTTCTTTACTACCCACAAGGTGCTAAACACAGAGAGGACAAACAAGGACAGACACACGGATTAAGTCGATTACATCGACCCCAGTGCGTAACTGGTACTTAATTTATCGATCCCGAAAGGATGAAAGGCAAAGTCGACCTCACGTGACGTTCCCGTTCTTTTTTATTCGCCTCAAACTTACTAAATATACGGTACGTAGTGGTATATTTGTTTGATTTACTACTTCCTCCGTTTATCTCTGTCTGCTTTCTCTGATAGCATCACCTAACGCTAACCTTTAGCATTTCAAATATAGTTTACTCTTTTATTAAGCTACTATCTGCTGCTGTTTACAAGAAAAATATCGGAAGTTTGAAAAAATTATCTTCCAAAAGTTAATTTTTATATTATCTATCTATCTATCAATCTATCTATCTATCTATCTATCTATCTATCTATCTATCTATCTATCTATCTATCTATCTATCTATCTCTATCTCTCTCTCTCTCTCTCTCTCTCTCTATCTATCTATCTATCTATCTATCTATCTATCCAGCTGTCCATCTGTCCATCTGTCCATCTGTCTGTCTATCTATCTATCTATCTATCTATCTATCTCTATCTATCTATCTATCTATCTATCTATCTATCTATCTATCTATCTATCTATCTATCCAGCTGTCCATCTGTCCATCTGTCTGTCTGTCTATCTATCTATCTATCTATCTATCTATCTATCTATCTATCTATCTATCTATCTATCTATCTATCTATCTATCTATCTATCGTTCTATGTCTGTCTATCTCTCAATTTATTACACACACACGCATGCATACACACATACACAGACGAGAATTGCATCTTGGGAATTTAAGCGTTTTACTGTTTCCTTTGCTTGGTAATTTCTAATTTGTAATTTGTCTCCTGTTCTTGGACGGTAAAATAAAACATTATAATCTGACTATTACGTAAAAGAAACTAAAGGTCGCGTGGGTGTGTGCAAAGACAGCTTTATAGCAACGAGAAGATCAAGGACGTTCGACGATCTTTTGAGATATGTTAGTTAGTTAGTTAGTTAATTTGGCTCAAAAGCAAATAGCAAGGCCATGTAGGGGGACATGGAGTTAAGTACAGGGTGGTGTTCATGTAAAGAGTTCAGGCCACTTAAGGTCCAGGGAGGCTTTGAACAAAGCGGTCGTCGGCATCTTCACCATCTCGTCTGGCAGCTTGTTCCACGGATCCGCAACCCGGACGGAGAAAGCTCCTCTCCTTCGATTGAGATGAAATCGTCGCAGGTAGAGCTTTTCGGAATGACCCCGCAGCCGACGCTCTGGAGCAGGAGTGAAGAACAGCTCTTTCGAGAGGTTACACTTTCCGCTTATGATGTTGTGGGCGAGAATGAGATCACCACGGCGGCGGCGTTTTTCAAGAGAATAAAGGTCGAGCGTCCTCAGCCTTTCTTCGTAGGACATGTTAACAAATTTTTTAATTATACAAAGTTTTAAAAGAATATTATAAACCGCCAGCAATTAAGAAAATATAATTTAAGGAGCATAAAAGGCAATTAGAGCAATCCTTCATCACACATCTGCGAGGTGGTAGGGTCAAATTCAGAGGTCATTTGGCTGCCATTTGTAGCGGATCGCAAGAACGCTGAGAAATTCCCTCTCTGGTTCAAGGGTTCTCATGACAATCACGGCCGATATGGAGAATTGCTTTATGAGAATAAAAACGCTAACCGACCTTTCCTATGATTACAACAGCAATGAGACTGATGGCAACGATGATGATGATGATGATGAGGATGATGTGATTGATGACAGTGACGATGATGATGATGATGACTGACAATATCAGATTTGTTGTATCAGTTTCTATCAGATTTACGATTGCATATTAAATGAGGGCAAGCTCTTGAAAAAAAAATGTAATGTAAAATAGAATAAAAACGCAGGCTGCTTCGGAAAACAAAATGATGAAATTAAATAAACAGATAGACCAACTATGAGTTGGTTTTGTTTAAAGTGTAGTAATGTTTAAACGAAGTAGTTCTCGAGTCTTCCACGTTGTACGGATCGTCTGCCGGAAACAGTTTAGTCTTTGTTAATTACGTTGAATAAATAAATAAACCTCATTTATTTAGAATATTACATGTTAGCAGATATAACCAAGAATCTTTTCCAATTCTATTTATCTTCATATCTCTATCAAATATTTCTCACCTGCTCTCGCTTCCTTCCTATATATGAATGTAGTAAAGTGTTGGCGTATTCCTAATACAGCACTCCTTATGAATTCCCAGCTATCTACACATTAAGGCTGGTATTCAATGTAGTAATGCCATGAATTACAATTTATAGGAATAGGAAACCCCGGTACAAACCAGTGGCTGAAAGAATTGGTATGTATTTTCACAGAGTAAAACAGAAATCAAACATGAAGATATCTATGTAACATAAATTCAGTACAGGTTACAATTGGTACTTATTTTATCGACCCCGAACAGATGAAAAGCAAAGTCGTCCTCGGTGGCATTTGAACTCAGAACGTAAAGTCAAACGAAATTCTGCAAAACATTTTGGCAGACGTGCTAACGATTCTGCCAGCTCGCCGCCTTACACCAAGTGAATGAATACAAAGCATTGTTAGAAGAGCGAGAGAGAGAGAGAGAGAGAGAGAGAGAGAGAGAGAGCGTCAGCTTATTTAGTTGGGTATCTTGACGTCCTGAGTTCAAATCTGACAAGGAGGTCTTTGCGTTTTATTTTTCCATGGTCAATAAAATAATTGTAGTCTAAAATATGTGTTAATTGTGCCTTATATAACCGTATTAACAATAAATTACCTTAGACGAGTCACGTCACAAGCTTCCCTTTAAACTGAAGAGAACAACACAAGCCAATGGTCAGTTGTTGTTAATTCTATGGCTTCCTAAAACTACTTAAGTTTACAACATAAATCTAATATTGTTATCTTTTCGAAAGCCAAGACTTAGAATTACTGGAATTCGAGTGTATTTCTTAATTAGAACTAATTATTAGGTTTATCTTTAGAATTTGAATAAATTACGAGGGGGATGCTGAAAATGTCCTGGCTTTGGGTAAAAGAAAATACAAGAGGATCAGTTAATTATGATTTTATTGAACAGGAGTGGCTGTGTGGTAAGTAGCTTGCTAACCAACCACATGGTTCCGGGTTCAGTCCCACTGCGTGGCATCTTGGGCAAGTGTCTTCTGCTATAGCCCCGGGCCGACCAATGCCTTGTGAGTGGATTTGGTAGACGGAAACTGAAAGAAGCCTGTCGTATATATATATATGTATGTGTGTGTGTTTGTGTGTCTGTGTTTGTCCCCCTAGCATTGCTTGACAACCGATGCTGGTGTGTTTACGCCCCCGTTACTTAGCGGTTCGGCAAAAGAGACCGATAG
The DNA here is from genome assembly GCF_006345805.1 of Octopus sinensis. Lineage (NCBI taxonomy): Eukaryota > Metazoa > Mollusca > Cephalopoda > Octopoda > Octopodidae > Octopus > Octopus sinensis. The sequence goes on along the minus strand of NC_043019.1, from coordinate 24,925,031 downwards.
AATAAGTACTGGGCTTACAAAGAATAAGTCCCGGGGTCGATTTGCTCGACTAAAGGCGGTGCTCCAGCATGGCCGCAGTCAAATGACTGATACAGGTAAAAGAGTAAGAGTATATTCCCCTCTCAGATTCACATACTTATTCTAGCGGTCCTTCAGTTTTGCTATTCCCTATAAAAAAACTTGGAAGGTTGGGTCTCCAGCCAGACCTTTCGCGACACCCTTAAAACCAGGAACTTTTCAGACCACCCTTGTGTAACGTTTTTGAAGAATACGGTGAAATTCGATCTCGATACAGAATTGAACGAAGAACATAAAAGATTGTCACTAAATACCTTTGGTTAGTTTGTCCTTCCAGCTTTCCAATCGATAACAATAAATATTTGTTTATAGAAAAACTTTTATAAGAGAGTAGGAAGTACGACAAGGGTGGGGTGGGGGTAGGGTTGAGGGTAGGGTGCGGATTTGAAACTGATTCACCAAATTGACTTGGTGATGGCATTGGATGAAATGGATTAACACTCAGAGAGAGAGGGAGAGAGAGAGAGAGAGAGAGAGAAGAACCAAGAGAGAATGAATGGTGAGGGGAATGATGAGAAAAATGAATAATGGGCGCAGGCAGGAGTGGCTGTGTGGTAAGTAGCTTGCTAACCAACCACATGGTTCCGGGTTCAGTCCCACTGCGTGGCATCTTGGGCAAGTGTCTTCTGCTATAGCCCCAGGCCGACCAATGCATTGTGAGTGGATTTGGTAGACGGAAACTGAAAGAAACCTGTCGTATATATGTATATATATATATATATATATATGTGTGTGTGTGTGTTTGTGTGTCTGTGTTTGTCTCCCTAGCATTGCTTGACAACCGATGCTGGTGTGTTTACGTCCGCGTCACTTAGCGGTTCGGCAAAAGAGACCGATAGAATAAGTACTGGGCTTACAAAGAATAAGTCCCGGGGTCGATTTGCTCGACTAAAGGCGGTGCTCCAGCATGGCCGCAGTCAAATGATTGAAACAAGTAAAAGAGTAAAAAGAGTAAAAGAGTAATACAAAAGACAAGAAGAAAAGAAGGAAAAGATGTACGTAGACATAGCTATCAATCTATCTATCTATCTATCTATCTATCTATCTATCTATCTATCTGTTTCTTTATTACCCACAAGGGGCTAAACATAGAGTGGGCAAACAAGGACAGACAAACGGATTAAGTCGAGTACATCATGGCCAGTGCGTAACTGGTACTTATTTTATCGACCCCGAAAGTCGACCTCGGCGTAATTGGAACTCAGAACGTAACGGCAGACGAAATACGGCTACGCATTTCGCCCGGCGTGCTAACGTTTCTGCCAGCTCACTATCTATCTATCTATCTATCTATCTATCTATCTATCTATCTATCTATCTATCTATCTATCTATCTATCTCTTCTCACGCACACACGTTGAGAAAGCGAGAGGAAAAGAGAGAGAGAGATAAACATATGCTTACACTGGTAGTGATACGCAAACGATCGCACACCACACACAGCGTAATTCACACATGTAAACGTACAAAGAAATACACACTCACACAATTGTACAAACACGTAAATAAATACCCAAAACAAGTATACAAGAAAAAAACATACCAGGGAAATAAAAACACGAAAATATACAAACATCAACATACAGAGAAACACACACACACACAAACACACACACACACACACACACACACACCACACAACACATATATATATATATATATATATATATATATATATATATTATACACACATATAGACTGAAAACACATACACGCACAGACACAAAGTCACGGATTGAACCACATATCTATGTCAGCCGAAATAAAAGATAGAGACGGTATATATATATATATATATATATATACACACACAAACACACACATGGATATACACGAACACACGCACACACATATATATACATATACATACATACATACATACATACATACATACATACATACATACATACATATATAAGCTGCTGGTCGTAATGCTAAATGTAGCGTATATAAAGATGGTGTAATATATATGTGTTTTATCTATGTTTGGCCCCTTGGTGGGATTTCCGGGTACAAAAAGAGAATTCTTCGAGAAAGACTGAAAAAATATAAATAAATATTATGAAAATAAAAGTAAAAAGAAAAAATAAATTAAAACGATGTTATTTCGTTAAATTTTATAATTGTGGGAATGCTAAAATACAAACTTTATTTCATGGCAGCCAGGGAAGACAGAATGTCGAGAGTGCAGCTTGTGTGTGTATACACATATATATAAACACAAGCACATATATATATACATTTACACACACACGCACGCACGCCCGAGCACACATATACATAGTTTGGAGCGCTTCTAAATGCTATAAAGATTCTTTAGAGCTCATCTGTTAACTCTCTCTCTCCTTCTCTCTTTCTATTTATATATGAATATTTGTATGTATATATATATATATATAACACAAAATTGAAGCGAGTTGCTAGAAAATGCAACGCCAGTGCTGTGGATGGGAGAGGCTTGGTCTGTAATTGTTTGGGTCTCAACTCCGTTTTAACACCAATTCACGTAAAAGTTCTATAGAAGAAGTAGTACTCGAGATCTTAAGCACTAGAGTGACACTGCCTTAGGCATGTATCAAAAGGTTCGCTCTTACCTATCTTTCAACCCTTCCAGAACCTATATATATATATGTATATAATTTTTTGTGGGGGCGGGGACGCTTCTGGACGGTCTCCTTGTTAAAATTGGTGAATGCTGCTCTAATCCTTGCCGTCAGTTCATCATTGGTGTCACAAGGAGTTTTGTTGGCCTCTCACTAAACTGCATCCCACACAACAATCAAGGGGGTTGCAGTCTGAGAAGTTAGGTGGCCAGGTATTAGGGGTGATGTGGTCGCAGAAATTGTCTGACATCCATGACTGGGTTCTCTTGTTTGTGTGGCATGGTGCAAAATCCTGTTGCCAGACATAGGGTCTTCCTGTAGCCATCCTCTTGACGCAGGACAGCATTAACTCCTCCAAGTATTTGATGTAGGCCTCCGTGTTGAGTATAAGACCGTATAGGAAGATGAATGGGGCATAACGTCGCCATTACCTGTGATCAGACCAAACGCCATGATGTTGACTGCATATTTGATTTTTATCCATATATATACATGCATATATATATATTATTTATATCATTATATGATTAAACTCCACGCGTCCATTTCCAAGTAAGTTTTATCTTAACAATTTTAATGCTCTAGTTCTATCTGTTTCTATTTCTCCTTCCCGCTTCCTTTTCGATTCCTCTCTCTTCCTTTCTCTAATTCTTTTTATCTCCCCTTCTTTCCGTTTCGTTTTTTCTCTCTCATCCTTTCTCTAATTCTTTTCCTCTCTCCTTCGCCATTCTCTGTCTGTCCCTCTCTCTCCCTCACTCTTCCTCCTTTGCTCTTTCGTTGCTCGCACGTGACCATCAGCGATCTTTCTTTTCTTAACTTGAGTTTCTTTCTTTCCTTCTCATCAGCTGCAGGGATCAGACGCATTCTTGTCTGTCTCCTTCAAAGCTTGTTCCTCCGGCGTTCGCCACCTCACCTCGTTTTGGCTTAGCAGCCCTTTCTGTTTGTTTGTCACAAACTTTGACTCTCCGCAAAATATCAAATTTTATTTAATTTGCTTTATGGGAGCAACTGTTTTGTCGAAGGCGTATCTTGTCGTATATTGCTCGAAATATAGAGTAGAAAAACAGCCGACAACTGATGAACTAGAGTCTCTTATACCGACTCTAGTTTTGACTGGTACATATTTTTATCGACCCTGAAAGGATAAAAGGCAAAATCGACTTCGGTCGAATTTGAACTCAGAACGTAATGTCGGAAGAAATGTTACTTAGCAGTTTTCCCGATGCGCTATCGATTTTGCCAGCTTGCTACCCTTAAAAATGTTTTCCATCCTTAAAAAATGTTTTCCATCGCCTACTGGAATCGAAATCCAAACCTTCTGTAAAGTGTGCAGCCATGTTAGTGGCAAATAGATAAAATCATTATTATAGGCTGTTGACATTTGTTTGTTATGCTGCTGTACAAATAATTTAACGAGCACACGACAATGAAGCAAACCCACGTATCTTGTATGTCACGGAATGCTTTTTGTTTTCCTTCTTTCTTTTCACTTTCCTATAAAATGAGTGAATGAAAGAGGGAGAGAGAAAGAGAGAGAAAGAGAGAGACAGAAGGGAGAAAGAAAGAGTGAAGAGAATAATGAAGTAATGATAGAGTAACGCATTGAAGGGCAGGCAGAAAAGAATGAAAAGATACATACAGCCATTATATCTATCTATCTATCTATCTATCTATCTATCTATCTATCTATCTATCTATCTATCTATTTATTTATCTATCTATCTATCTGTCTGTCTGTCTGTCTGTCTGTCTGTCTGTCTGCCTGTCTATCTATCTATCTATCTATCTATCTATCTATCTATCTATCTATCTATCTATCTATTTATTTATCTATCTATCTATCTGTCTGTCTGTCTGTCTGTCTGTCTGTCTGTCTGCCTGTCTATCTATCTATCTATCTATCTATCTATCTATCTATCTATCTATCTATCTATCTATTTGTCTATCTATCTGTCTATCTATCTGTATATCTATCTATCTATCTATCTATCTATCTATCTATCTATCTATCTATCTATCTATCTACCTCTTCTTGTGCGCGCGCACAGACGCACGCACGTATATACATACACACATACACGCACACATATTGCATCTCGAACTTGTTTGACAAGTGAATTTCCCTGCGATTTTGTGTAGAAACTGTCGCAATTACATCGTCTCGGAAGCACGATATTCATTTAAAACCCATACATAATGTTATATTCGTTTCTGTTTGGTTTAATAATCAAGTGAAAGATTGACCTTTGGAGGCCCTACGAGACGAATATGATTGATGCGGTTTATATAGAAAACGTGCAGGAAAACTGAGCAGTGCTTAGAGAGAGAGAGAGGTGAGGAGAGAGAAAGTAGGGTGTTTCTAGTGGGATTGGTTTTGGGTGGTAGGCCGGGAATATTTCTTGAACTATCACCGGCGTTGTTGTGTTTTTTTAAAAAAAAACATTCTTTGCAGAGAACAGTTATCGTTTAGAGAAACTGAAGAGATGCCTAATTCACGCTAGATATGAAACCAATGTTCTTTTTCTAAACTGTTACGTTACACATACAAATATATGTTGTCTTCCTTCGCATGATAGCTAGATTTTTCCAGTTTTGAAGTAAAAATTTCCGAAAATGTGGGCAACTCTCCACGGCTTCCGTCCAGTTATTCAATACATATATATATATGTATGCATGTATATATATGTATATATATATATATATATATATATATGTATGTAATATATATATATATAATATATATTATATATATATATATATATATATATATATATATATATATATATATATGTATGTATATATATATATATATATATATATATATATATATATATTATATATATATATATATACATACATACATACATACATACATACATACATACATACATACATACATGCATGCAACATACATACACACACACATATATATTGCATAACAGCGCAACTCAGACCTTGAAATATAATTATAAATTACAAAACTCCACTGTGAGTTAGATAAGAACGTGTTTATATAAGAATGTGTGTTTGTATATACATTTTATACATGAATGCATGTATAAATACTTATATATTAATAAATCAATGTATGTATATATTATTTACGCGCTTACATATATATATATTTCCACACTGTCGCATACTGAGAAACATTTATGATTGGTAATTCATTTATTAGTTACTTCTGCATACCCTGTATCTTTATTAGCAAAATATGTCTGCAGCGATAGCTTAGGTTTGATATTTAATGTTCTAAGAGACCATTCTTGCTTCCAACAGCCCCGAGAAGCTGATAAAAAGGGCAGCGATTCTTTGGATTCCCGGGCCTTTGAACTCTCATGTTTTCTCTCGGGACTCTAACACAAAACTGTACTTGGTGTAAGATTTGAAATACTTCCTTGTATATCCGTATCTCTGACTTCCTCCTCCTCCTCTTCGTCCTCCTCCTCCTCGTCCCCCTCCTCGTCCTCGTCCTCGTCGTCCTCCTCCCCCTCGTCCTCGTCCTCTTCCTCCTCCTCCTCCTCGCCTCCCTCTTTCTCTCTCCATATGCAACTCACACTCACTGCCGTCGGTAAGTCGCGTCAGAAAACTCAGAGTAGAGACACTAGAGTCTCATTTTTATTTGCTGTTATTATTTACAGGCCTTGTGTCTTTAGTAGAAAGGATTATTTACCGCTGTTAAGTACTGAGTGCTGTTCTTGCGTTTGCTTATCCAAACACACAGAAGGGCGCGTGCACACACACACACATATGCATACACATATATATGTGTGTATGTATATATATATATATATATTATATATATATATATATGTATGTATATATGTATGTATGTAATATATATATATATATATATATATATATATATATATATATATATATATATATGTACAAATGTATATATATATATATATATATATATACACACACACATTCATGTATACAATACATTTATATTTTTGAGCACGTGCGCTTGTGTGCCTGCAAGTACACACACACACACACGCACACACACGCACACACACACACACGCACACACACGCACACACACACACACACACATATATATATATGTTTGCGTATGTGTGTGTGTATACATGAATGTTTACTCGTGCATGTGTTTGTGAGTGTTTATACATGTGTGCAAATGGCAAGAGTTCATTTTTGGCAGACACTTCTTCCTCCGACCAAAAATTACTGTCTTTATCTTCATTAAGCCGTCCGGGATAAATGAGATGATATTTATATCAATACCAAAGTCTGTTTTGGTAACTCTTCTAATGACATTACCCTTCAGGTTTCAGTCTTCAGTCTGCATCAGAATTTATTTATATTCCAATAATTTCGGTAGGCGTTTCCAATCTAATATTGATTATGGTGAGGGCGGCGAGCTAGCAGAAACGTTAGCACGCCGGGCGAAATGCGTAGCCGTATTTCGTCTGCCGTTACGTTCTGAGTTCAAATTCTGCCGAGGTCGACTTTGCCTTTCATCCTTTCGGGAGTCGATTAAATAAGTACCAGTTACGCACTGGAGTCGATATAATCGACTTAATCCGTTTGTCTATCCTTGTTTGTCCACTCTATGTTTAGTGCCTTGTGGGTAGTAAAGAAATAGGTATTTCGCCTGCCGTTACGTTCTGAGTTCAAATTCTACCGAGGTCGACTTTGCTTTTCATCCTTTCGGTGGTGGTGGTGGTGGTGGTAGAAGTAGTAGTAGTGGTTGAACCGAAGTTATTGATCACATCCTCAGAAGGATGAAAAGCAAAGTTGATCGGAAGATCGCCAGTCGCCGCCGCCGCCGCCGCCGCCGCCGCCGCCGCCGCCGCCGCCGCCGCCGCCGCCGCCGCCGCCGCCGCCGCCGCCGCCGCGCCGCCGCCGCCGCCGCCGCCGCCGCCGCCACCACCACCACTACCGCCACCGCCACCACCGCCACCACCACCACCGCCACCACCACCACCACCACCACCACCGCCAAATGATTTAGACTTGTATAAACTGCAATATCTCACTTACTGTATGTGTGTGTATATACGTATCTGTGCGTGTCGCAGTTTATTATACATACCTACATACACACTTATATATCTATCTTGTATTTGTCTTGCATATCAGCCATTAAGTATATTTCATTAAGTACATTTCAAAACTGTTCTAGCGAATGTTTAAAAAAAAAGATGGGTGAATGTAGCAAGGATGGCAAGTATGAATGACGAAGCCACCTTGAGCATGATCCTATGAACCCGAAAAAATTTAAAACAGAGAGTTACTTACTTGCAAATAAATGTGTTAACATGTGACATTATTGACCGAGGTTACCGTGGTCTTTTCCGTAGGCTTTTCTTTCCACGGATAAACCTTATCTGTTTCCCCCTTTACACTCTATATCATGGCATTTCTGTGATACACGATGCCTATTGATCTTTTTTTTCTTTTCTTTCTTTTTTACGATCCCTTTTGATCGAAAACCTCCCCCCCCTCTCCACTGCCCCCCAAAGTTCTACCTTGTAATTTGTCCCGTCTGTGTTCAGCTCTGTGTGGCTAATAAAGAAACATATCTATCTATCTATCTATCTATCTATCTATCTATCTATCTATCTATCTATATATCTATCTATCTACCTATCTACCTATCTATCTATCTATCTATCTATCTTTATTTAAACGTACACACACATATAGGCAACTGATGTAATTTTCATTTTACCCTATGGTACAAACCATGTTAATCTGTAGTTTTCAGCACTACACCAGCAACAAACAAACTGAAAATGTAGGCAGAAATATCTGTCTTACACAAACATCTTAATTGTCGGGAAAGAATGTCGTGAGGAGGTGGTTGCTTAGCATGGCCCAAACCACACTGTTTTGGTTTGGCTTTAAAAAGTAAACACATCTGTTGGATGTTGTTGAAGGTGGTAGCGATGCGGGTGTTAGCAAGGATGATGGTGGTGGTGGCGGTGGTGTTAGTGGTGTTGTTCAGCCCTAGGTCAGTAATGATCAAGTAGCCATAAAGAGTCCATTTATGACCATCCCATCATTATTCGCAAAACGTAACTAAAACTATATCAAGCAATTTCTCTTGTCTTACATTTTTTTGAAAAATGTCTGTAAGAAGTTTTGGCTGTAATTTTTAATAGATTGTGCGACCACATAGAGACACTCTATTTTGCTTAGATGCTAATGGTGTTGTTATTGTTATTAATGGTAGCGTTGGGAAAGCGACGAGCTGGCAGACTCGCTAGCACCATGTCCATCACATTCAAAAGGACCTTCACTATCACCATACAAGAAATATCCCCAACAACACCACCACCAGCAGCAGCAGCAGCAGCAGCAGCAGCGACTACAACAGCACCACCACAACCACTTCCACCATCACCATCAAATTTGCCGCATTGGGCTCAGCTTTAAACCAACGCTCAACAGATTATGTTAGCCATTCACAGCGGTTTACAGTCGACGAAAGAACCACTCGGCGGTCGCTCGATATGCTAGAAATAGCGACTATGATTGGAAGACATAAGTCAACCATTCAGAAACACACAAAGACTATCAACTTCAGCAAAACATTCATTTTTAATGCGGCATCAAAAGTTTCATCGCAAAACCGATTAAAGTTCTAGCATTGTTTGCATCTAATGATTACTAACATTAATTAAAAAGATTTAATTACCACAGTTCCAATTTGTGCGAGAGGTCGAGGTCATACGTGAATCTCCATAACTTGTGGATGAGATGCGAACCGCTGACCTCTCTGTTGGTGTTCGCTACCGTTGCTCTCACCGTCACTGATAATACAAGAGTCGGAAGATTTTGAACAATTAGCATATATTATCGGGCAATCATTCATTTATTTGGGCGTAAATGATTGCACGATAATACACAATTAATACTCAGCATGCTATACAAGCTCGTCCGATCGCTATATTATCGGAGGCGTGAAACTAATGGGAGTTCATATTTAATCCATTGTAT
>NC_043019.1:24907875-24910375 GCF_006345805.1 Octopus sinensis | reverse complement strand
CTCATTTTTGCCAGCTGAGTGAAGTGGAGTCCACTAATCTAAGGGAAGCAACTGAGCTAAACTAATAGATTAATAGTACCAGTTTCGCACTGGGTTCGATGTAATCGACTTAATTCTTTTGTCTGTCTTTGTTTGTCCTATCTATGTTTAGCCCCTTGTCTTGCTCAAGGACACAACACACCGCAGGGAATTGAACTTGAGACTTTATGATCATGAGCCGAAAGAATCTACTCCATTAAGTCTGATCCCTAGAATAAATATATTTAATTCCATACACGGCTGACCAGGAACGAATTTAAACAACACTCATCTTATGTCTTCTTCAAGTTTATCGGGAGTTGAAAAGCAATACAAGCGATGCAGAGATTGCTAGTTGTTCCCATTTTCATATCATTTCAAGTTTGACTAATCTAAGGGAAGCAACTGAGCTAAAATAATAGATTAATAGTACCAGTTTCGCACTGGGATCGATGTAATCGGCTTAATCCCTTTGTCTTCCCTTGTTTGTCCTCTCTATGTTTAGCCCCTTGTGGGCAATAAAGACAAAAAAAAAAGATTAACGTTAAAACTTTCTTAACGTAGGAAGATGACATTTCTGTTTCTCTCTATTTGCTAAATCCTTCTCCGGTTGTCCACATGATGAGAACAACTACAAAAACCTTCTTCGTGGAATGAAACTTAGATATTGAGATTGAGTTTACGATAATGATTCTTACTTAAAATATTGTAATTTGTCGCACGGAGATGCTCAGTCATCAACATAGTTGATGCTATTTTTGATTTTATGTTTATTGCGTCAGTACTGCACCTGTTTGCATAATATGCATTGTAATATTAACCGTTCGCGGATTGTTTGAAACAGCTGTAAAGACAAGAACTGCTTACATCAAGTAAATTGTATGTGCATGTTTTCATATCAATATATTCTTTACTCCTGTTATTGCCTTTCCGTCATTCTTCGATATACGCTCCATTTCGATCGTCTTTCTAGATGGCTTTTCTACCTCTGGACTACCCCTTATCCTGATTAAGTAATTGGATCTCTGGGAATTACTCAGTGACTCCTCCATTGTACTGGCACTTTATCACGCATTATGTATATATATATATATATATATATATATATATATATATATATATATAGATATATATATATATATACGCATACATACACATATATACACACACTCACACATATATACATACATATATATATATATGTGTATGTGTGTGTGTGTGTGTGCGTGTGTGTATGCATGCACGCACGCAGAAGCGCACACATGCATTTGACTTACCTTTCACAAACAAAAGAAATTCCAGAGGTACAATGGCGCGTATAAATATTTATTGTACGCACCTGCTGTTTCTTGTGACTATATATACAAGACGTGAATCTCTGAGTAATAAGTCAGGCATTATTATTATTATTATTAATAGAAATAAAGGAATCATTATTATTATTATTATTATTATTATTATTATTATTATTATTATTATTATTATTATTATTATTATTATTCTATGTTTGACTTTTGCTTTATATTTGTACAAGTTGGCTCCAAGTCTCACCCAGAGACCTCAAGAGACAACAGGTTGGAAGTTCATGTTGTTGTTATGCCTAGTGTGCCATATATTTGGGGGGAGTTTTTGGTGTTGTACTAATGAATGTCTAAAAAAAAATTTTTTTTTATTATTATTTAAAAAAATTATTATTATTATTATTATTATTATTATTATTATTATTATTATTATTATTATTATTGAGTGAGAGAGCAGTTCATGCCATCAAAGTGACACTGGGGTAAAATATACGAAGCCCAATATACCCATCATGACTACCCGTCTGATAAGGGCACACCAGGCACATGCATCACAACCATATGTGCGCGACATGGTGATCTCATATCAAGATAAACAGCACATGACCTTGCAGGTGGGGGCCCAGTTAGAATTTTCTTCAGATCGAGTAACCCATCCCGCTCAAGCGGTCCCTGAATAAGGGTTGTTTAAGGATGTTGAAAGAACCAACCATGTTTCCATAGGTGAATTATTCAAACCCCAAAGAATCCCTCTCAACACATGGCTATGATGCTCCCCCACTACTTCTGCACGTGATCAGAGATGCACATATCGTCAGCAACTAAGAGACATGCTCAACTGGTTAAGGTCTATTATTATTATTATTATTATTATTATTATTATTATTATTATTATTATTATATATTATTATTATTATTATTTTATTATTATTATATTATTATTATATTATTATTATTCTATGTTTGACTTTTGCTTTATATTTGTACAAGTTGGCTCCAAGTCTCACCAGAGACCTCAAGAGACAACAGGTTGGAAGTTCATGTTGTTGTTATGCCTAGTGTGCCATATATTTGGGGGGAGTTTTTGGTGTTGTACTAATGAATGTCTAAAAAAAAAATTTTTTTTTATTATTATTTAAAAAAATTATTATTATTATTATTATTATTATTATTATTATTAT
>NC_043019.1:24867875-24902875 GCF_006345805.1 Octopus sinensis | reverse complement strand
TATCTATCTATCTATCTATCTATCTATCTATCTATCCATCCATCCATCCATATGTCTGTCTGTCTGTCTATCTATCTATCCATCCATCCATCCATCCATCATCTATCTATCTATCTATCTATCTATCTATCTATCTATCATCTATCTATCTATCTATCTATCTATCTATCTATCTGTCTGTCTGTCTGTCTGTCTATGCACGTCTAGTTTACTTAGCAATCATCATCAGACCACAGAGTAAAATACCCTGTTAAAGGCCTTCTCCAGATGAACGAATACTTGTTTGATCTCTACTCAGAAACTCACTAATAGTTGTTTAATAAGGAAGGGTGCATGGCTAATGCACTCTTCCTTATTGCACCTCCTAGCATAAGTCCTAGTTGTATCCCTTGAAATATAATTGTTTTCTTAATTAGCAACTCCATAACTCTTTCTGTTTCTTATTAACAATATCATTCAAGATTGTTCGATGTCCACCAGCTAGGTATCTTGAAATTCCTTAATAGAAAATTCCAACTTGTGACCACAAATAACATTGATTGTGAGATTCAGTTTTAGGAAATAACATTTTGGGTTTTATTTTTAAAGCTTTTGTATGAATCGATCGGTTATTCGACCATTACAGGTTTTCAAGTATTTCTAGATATTATTCCGATTCATGGTAACAAAAAAATATTAGCAATATGCATATGCGTATATACACATATATACACATTTATATATACATATATAAGTATACATACATTCATAAATATGTGTGCGTGTGTATTTGTGCGTATATGTATCTATGTAAAGGAACAATTTTTGTAGGGAGTTTGGCTTTTGCTTTGTATTTGTACAAGTTGACTTCAAGTCTCACACAGAGACCTCACGAGACATCAAATTAGAAGTTCAAGTTCGTGCTAGGCTTAGGGTGCCATATATTTGGTTTTGCACAAAGTATAGTTCTAGAGAATGCCTGTAAAAAACATAAGTATATTAGATTGTTATTATTATTATTATTATTATTATTATTATTATTATTATTATTATTATTATTATTATTATTATTAACTTTGTTCAATCACTACACTGTTCCATAAAAGGAAGATTTGTATTTCAGGTGTTATTTAAAGAGAGTGAGACTCCGAAAATATACCAGACTGAGGGATTCTTCTGTGAGAGGACTGTTAAATGTTTTCGAGTTGTTTTCTAAATATATTGCTGTATCCGGAATTTCCTAGAGTCGTTTTCTCTGTCATTTCTCTTGTATTATTAAACCACTCGAAGGCAGCAATTCGGTAGAATCGTTTACGCACCAGACAAAACGCTTAGCGGCATTTCTTCCCGCTTTGCGTTCTGAGTTCAAATGCCGTGATCTCGACCCTACCTTTCCTAGTTTCGGGGTCAATGAAATAAGTACCAGTTGAGCCTCACCTATAAAATTTCAGGCCTCGTGCCTATAATAGAAAGGATTATTAAACTACTCGACTTTAGAATCCATACATTTAACACACTGTCACATTCACTGTCACATTCCAAATGATAATCTTTAATAATAATAATAATAATAATAATAATAATAATAATAATAATAATATAATAATAATAATAATAATAATAATAATAATAATAATAATAATAATGTGACAGTGTGTTAAATGTATGGATTCTAAAGTCGAGTAGTTAATAATCCTTTCTATTATAGGCACGAGGCCTGAAATTTTATAGGTGAGGCTCAACTGGTACTTATTTCATTGACCCCGAAACTAGGAAAGGTAGGGTCGAGATCACGGCATTTGAACTCAGAACGCAAAGCGGGAAGAAATGCCGCTAAGCGTTTTGTCTGGTGCGTAAACGATTCTACCGAATTGCTGCCTTCGAGTGGTTTAATAATACAAGAGAAATGACAGAGAAAACGACTCTAGGAAATTCCGGATACAGCAATATATTTAGAAAACAACTCGAAAACATTTAACAGTCCTCTCACAGAAGAATCCCTCAGTCTGGTATATTTTCGGAGTCTCACTCTCTTTAAATAACACCTGAAATACAAATCTTCCTTTTATGGAACAGTGTAGTGATTGAACAAAGTTAATAATAATAATAATAATATAATAATAATAATAATAATAATAATAATAATATAATAATAATAATAATAACAATCTAATATACTTATGTTTTTTACAGGCATTCTCTAGAACTATACTTTGTGCAAAACCAAATATATGGCACCCTAAGCCTAGCACGAACTTGAACTTCTAATTTGATGTCTCGTGAGGTCTCTGTGTGAGACTTGAAGTCAACTTGTACAAATACAAAGCAAAAGCCAAACATAATAATAATAATAATAATAATAATAATAATAATAATGGAGCTCTTTTGTGACTGGAGGGTATAAAAACACACCTTAAAGTTTTACATATTTTAGTGTATAGATGTTCTCGGCAGAGAAGATTTCTTAAAAACGAAAGGACACATTAGAAAATAGAGATGGTCTGTGTGTGAGGATCATATCTGGAGCGACTTTATTATCATTTGTGTTCTATCTGGAACAACTAACAATAAAGGACTAAAGAGGAGGAATCTACGTGCTCGCTTGATATGGTAGAGATAACAGCCGAGTTCTATTAGGTCATACGTTATCGACGCCGAAAGGGTGAAAGGCAAAGTCAACGTCGGCGGAATTTGAACCCAGAACGTAAAGAGCCGGAAAAAATGCCCCTTAGCATTTTGTTACTTGATGCGCTAACGATTCCGCCATCGCGTGTCATTTGTAATAAGCAGTAATTTAACACAAATATCCTGTTAAAACAAGCATTGTATGTGTGTATAAGTGTAGGGGTTAACTATGAGGGCGCGTGGCTTAGTGATTAGGGCATTCGGCTCATGATCGTAAGGTTGTGAGTTCGATTCCCGGCGACGCGTTGTGTCCTTGAGCAAGACACTTTATTTCACGTTGCTCCAGTCCACTCAGCTGGCAAAAATGAGTTGTACTCGTATTTCAAAGGGTCAGCCTTGTCACTCTCTGTGTCACGCTGATTATCCCCGAGAACTACGTTAAGGGTACACGTGTCTGTGGAATGCTCAGCCATTTGCACGTTAATTTCACGAGCAAGCTGTTCCGTTGATCGTATCAGCTGGGACCCTCGTCGTCGTAACCGGCGGAGTCTTTTTTTTTTTTTAAGGGGTTAACTATGTTTGTCTATGAATATGTATGCGAGTTGCTGATAAATGAGCGTTCTGTTAAGAAACTGAACGACTGGCAATATGGTCTTGATTTCAAACTTTACTGAAGCTAATATGTTACAATCTGAAGAAAACTGTACAATAGTTTGTTGAATAAACTCAATTTTCACATATTACAGAGCAAACATTGAAGGATATGAGGCTGTTGCCTTCCTCCATTTCCAAAGTTATCTCCAGAGATAAACAATAGCAACGACCAAGAATCGAACCTTGTAATCTTGTCAAGCCGGGGACTTGAATGAGAAGGTCGTTGGTTTGTCACACAAAAAGCAGAAATATAATAATTAATATAAACTCTCGTAAAAGGAGCAAATAAAACCAATATGGGAAGAAAGGCTTCGATAGTGATCTGGAAGTAGACTTAATCAGAGATCATAATCAAATAAGTCGATAAAACACTGTATGAAAATTGGTCTCGTCTTTAGCAAAATCTCTAGGAAGTTCATGAACTGCCCACCATTGCTAAAATGTCTAACACCTACAGAAAAGAGCAGAACATCAAATACACATTAAGCTGTACATTGATATATTTCAGTTCGGCAGTTTATAGAAGCTTTAGTTTTTTTTTTACTGAAGAATAACAAAATGTTTAGAAACCTCTGTTTAATGTTATGATTTCAAGCGTTATGGCCGGAGATGATGTCGCCATCTTCATTGATTGTAACAGAACGTGTTTTTGAACTGGGCTACAAGAACTTTTGCAATGAACTTATTTAGAGTCTCCGAATCCGGGAGTCTGATGTAGTGGTCTTGAATAGGTTGCGATGCCAGGCTCGAGAAGCAAACTATTTGGGTAGAATCCGGTTCCGGTCCGATGAGAAGAACATAGACGTCAGAATGCTCTTTGATAAGTACCGCTTCTCCAAGAGTATTTTCATCGCAGTAATTCCAAGAACTTAACACTAACAACACTGCACTGCGCCAGTATTTCTTCTTTCTCACTAAAATTAGAAAAAGAAAATAAAAATATTGAATTATTATTATTATTATTATTATTATTATTATTATTATTATTATTATTATTATTATTATTATTATTATTATTATTATTATTATTATTTATATTAGAAATCATTATTATCTGTGAATTTTACTGTAGCAAGACTTGTTTAAAAACTCTTTTTTTGTAGATTTTTTTTCTGATCTGAATGAATCACCATTTCTTTGTCGAGTCATTTGAACTGTTTGAAAAAAGGCAAGCAATTTGTTGAATTTTTTTCGACTAGACTGGAAAAGAAAAAAGGATATTTTAACTTAACGTTAACGAGAAACGTTAACGTTGCCTCCAAGTAAAAATCTTTGCCTGCTGTACATAAAAGAAACAAAAAAAAAAAGGAAGGAAAAGGCAAAAATATTGCAAAACAGAGCACACATTATTATGAAGAAGCAAAAATTATATTTCTGTGGATTTTGATCTGCTAAACAAACAACAAAACATCGCAGCTTTGCTAAGGTCGCGTCCACACAAGAAATTTTAGATTTCTCAATGTCCAGTCTGAGAAGCACCTATGACTCACTGTGTCTCTCTACCCGATAAATTTGTCTAATAGCAGCCATGAAGGAAGTTGACGTATCTGCTTCACGAATAGAAGAGGTTTTTCACATGTCCTCTAAAGGCAAATCAAAGGCTGCTTTGATCAAGGAGTGGGACATGGTCTTGTTTATCGAGGGAAGCATGGTACACGTTGTTGTCCATGTGGTTTTCTGGGACCGACGCGAGATGAAGTGGCCAGCAGAATGTGATATAGATCGATCCATAGACTTGTGCTGCGGTACATGTCTAATGCAACATAAAAGTGACAGTCTGAGACAGTGTTCCCTTAGCATGTTGTCACTTTTGCAGCAGACTGACAGAATGGTAAACCTAGTGATGAGGCACTACTTTTCCAAGAGTTCCCAAAACACTGCCAATCATTGTTCTAACATGCTTCGTGTTAGTATTAAGACATTTAGCGTTAATATACTTCAAGCTGGTTTATTCAAATATCAAGATGTTAGAATTCCTTCTTTACTCTTGCAGCTGACTATGTCTGATTTTATCCAATTAGTCTAAACTCATCATCTCTCAGTCTGTAAACCCTGACTTAATTAACTTCCATCATTTATAACTTAGCAGGGTTTATTCCCTGGTCCGGCAATCCATCCTTGCTCAATTTTTTCCCACAGCTGAAAGATTTCAAATTCAACATTAGCCATATTAAATTCACTCGGGTGGTTTTTGTCTATCATCCAGTCAAAGAGAGTGGGAAATTTTATACACATTTCTATTCCTTATCAGAGTTCATGAATCGGTGTAATTATGGCAAATCATAACAGTCTCAAAGATTTCACTTATCTACTCAGAAATTCAGTGATATTTATTACTTTATCCACTTACAAATATAGTTGTAGATATTTCTTTGTTTACCCACAGATTTTCATAAAAGCATTTATTTTTCAACCACGTACTTAACCCACACTGTTTCCTTGTCTATCCGCGGCTTTAACCGAATTTATTCTCTTCTCAGACCACAGCATTGGCCATACCAATCTCCATGTTTACACAGACGTCTGCTTATTAACTATATCCTCTGTTTACCAACAGACATAGCTCTAGGTATTTCCTTTTCTTCCCACAGACCAAAGAATCGGTATTTCCTTATCTATTTACATGCCACCAAAACGTCAGAATGTCTTCGTCAGCCCACAAACATAGCTGGTCGTATTTCCTCTTCGACCCACTAATCTAACTATTAGTCAGTTTTAATATTTTTTTTATAATAATTATCCACACATTTGATTCTGCGCATTTCCTTGTCTCATCCCTAAATTCAACAGTTTCCTATATTTCTTAACTTATTTATTTATTATCCACTCATCCACTCACAAAATATTAACGAAGCAGTTTTTGACTTTCACTCTTATTTCCTTTAACTCGGGTGAATCACATTTTGTTTTTTTTTAAGAAAAACAACTGAAACGAAAAAATAAGCAAATCTCCAGCGGTTACTCTGCAATCTATTTATAACGAATTTGTTTATATTTCCGACAGAAACTGAAGCTAAATATGAGACAATTATTAGTGGAAATTAAATATTTAAATTTATTAATAGAAAAATGCTTTTCTCACATAAAAGCAACCCACATCAAACAATATCTATGTATGTACGTATGCATATATGTACATGTGTATGTGAACAAAAACAACATGCATTTTTGTATCATTCCTAGCAATCAGTAATAGCACATTCTCTCAGCACATGTTTCAAACAAACAAGCGGCCATCGCTGACAACCCGCCCCAACAAAAACAATATCCTCGTTAATACCCTCAACCATCCACCACAGTTACACAATAGGGGTCGCCACCGACTATGGCACGCATCCCTTCCTCTCTCTAAGTAATACAACAAATAAAAATAGATGTGCAGTGTATTTTGCTTGCAGTAAAGACTGCAACTATAGCTGTACACCCAAGTGCTTCTCAATCCCAAATCACGCCTGTTATTTATTCATTTATGAAAACCGCGGAAACAACATCACAAGTTCTATTCTTATCAGGGGAAATTGGTATATATATATATATATATATATATATATGTATATATATATATATATATATATATATATATATATATATATATATATATATATATATATATATATATATATATATATATATATAAGTAGTTGAATGAATTATCTTAGTATGGATAATTCGGTTAACCGATACCTGGGTAGCAAATTCACGTCAGAAAAACACGGTTGAAGCTACATGCCAAGGGCAGAGATCACGTGCTTTCGTGTGGAAATTTGTGTGTTTTTTCAATACAAATAAATGAAAGAATGGAGTTGAACGACTATTTAACAAAATTCCTATGGGCTCCGTGTGGGCAGTCATCTAAAAGTTTTTGTTCATCTTGATGTTGACATAAGTTCCTTGTTTTTCCTGATGAGAAGGCGGCATAATGCACCCTTTATTCCTTCGAAATTAGGAATATGCAGCCTTCGAAACATATGTCGAGAATAAAGGAATTTTGTTAAATCGTCGTTCAACTCCCTTCTTTCATTTATATATATATATATAGTTATATTACCCATTTCTTAATCACAAAGGAACAGAATTCTGTCTGCAAGCAACAAGACAAATGATACAACAAAATACAATAAGAGAAACAATACAAGAAAAAAAATGTGATGATGGCAATGTTGATGATGATGATGATATTGCATTGATAGTGACAGTGATGGGATTTTGTAGCTGGTGGTAGGTGCTGCCGCTGCTTCTGCTGCTACTACTACTACTACTACTACAATAATTTCTAACATATGTACAGGTTAAATAAATTTTGGTGGGTTGTAAGTTGATTATACCAACTCCAGTGTATGACTGGTACTTTTTCACGTCGACTTCTACGGGATGAAAGGCAGAGGCTGTCCTGTGTGGGATTTGAAACTCAGAACTTGAAGAGACGACGGACAGATGCCGCAAGTTCGACGTTCTAGCGATTCTGCCAATCCCGACAACAACAAGAACAACAACAGTTTCTTGGGAAAGGCTAGAAATTTTGGTGGAAGGTATCAGTCGATTATATCGACCCCAGTACTTGAGTGGTTCTTTATTTTATCGACTCCAGAAGAATGAAAGGCAAGGTTCATCTCGGCGGGATTTGAACACTGTACATAAAGAGTCGTAAGATTTGGCTCGAAACAAATCCAAAGCAGCTTAACTGGACCCTAAGTTCAGTAACAGAAACCACCAGCCCACGTGACTTTATCCCTGCTGACGATGAGTTATAAGCCGTTGAATAATCCCTACTAACATGTAATCCTAATATTTCCTCGTGCTTTTCTAAAATAGTACCAACCAATTTGATATCCGATGTGTCACACACCATGACAATAATGTTCTCTATGCTTGCCGACACAGCCCTTCGCTTCCAGCAACCAAAAAGACTCAAACGTTATTACATACTGTAGAGGTGAATTAGGGGTATCTTTAGGGCACCGAGCGCACGATACGAAACGGTTCTGATAGGAGGCCGTTTAGTTTAACCATTAAACAAATGCCGCTGTACATTGTAGTGATCCAACGTTAGAAGATGGGACTAAAAAAACGTGCTTTGTCTAGAACAGTTACTAGTTAGTAATAGGCGTCCTGTTGTGCGGTTTAGCAGACAGAGATTGATAAGGGCCCCCAAAAGCTACATAGACATGCGGGGAATCGCTCAGATTTGTGTTTATCCTACTATACTGTCTCCGACAAGCGCAAATCTCTTATCGAGCACTTTTGCCAAAATCTTTAACTCTGTGTTAAGTAGAGTTTTGGTCTTCAACCTGTTTATTATATCCTCCTCGTTTGGATTCTTCTCCATCTGTGACATTACTATTAGAGCCATACAACTTGGGATGCAGTCCTAGCAGCAGAATACGACATGTCTAAATGCCAATTATCATTTATGGACGGTCATTAAGACAGAAGTGTACAAGTTTAACATGAAACTCTATAATTCGCAGTGGAACCAGTACCGGCTTCTTGTCCGTGGCACAGCTGATTCAAATTTTCAAGATTACAGTGCTGGAATATGTTTTTAGTTGTAGTCTGCGTTTTCGACTGAGAGTCGGGGTAGATCGTTATGGTAGATATTAGCATACACCATTTCTAGTCCGTCGCTGCTTGCAGAAGATTTGGCAAAAATACCGCTGATAAGAGCCTACTCATCTTGGAATAGAATAGCATGCACCTTCTGCAGTCCGCCAAATATCGAAGTGTGGAGTTCTACCACCCGTACCTGACAACTAGCTTCCGTTCCTATTACGAATAACGTGCTTTGTGTCTCGCAAAGTTTAAGAGTCAAGCACATCCTAAGCGCTGTGTCTTTTTTTCCTTCCGCCGGTTGTCAAACTGTGGATGGAGGCAGACACAAAGGCATGGAGTCAGGACGCCATGATAGATCGTTAGCTCCTACACGCATTTTTTCTCTCCTTGTTTTTTTCTGTGTATCTTTCTGTCGAAGAGCGTAGGCTCGAAACGTAAAAGACTTTTTCTATTCCTGAGCGCTATACTAATACATTTATTTGTTTGTACTCCACCTGCCTTCGTCTTTTTGTTTATTTTCGTAAACTTTCCCTTTATATACATACATACATACATACATGCATGCATGCATACATGCACGCGCTGGCCACGAGTATTCCAGTTGATCCGATCAACGGAACGGCATGTTCGTGATATTAACGTGCATGTGGCTGAGCACTCCACTGACACATGTACCCTTAATGTAGTTCTCAGGGAGAGTCAGTGTGACACGGAATGTAACAAGGCTGTCCCCTTGAAATACAGGCTGTACAACTCATTTTTGCCAGCTGAGTGGACTGGAGCAACGTGATATAAAGTGTCTAGCTGAAGGACACATTCTAATCGCTCTGCAAACTTCTCTAATTGCCTGCGCCTTGCTAAAACTGACAGATTAGACTCAATCATTTCTTTATTCGTACAGATGTTCATAAACATAATACAAAACGTGTCATTCAAAGGGTTTACACATTATGTGAGACTGTACATAAATATCGTAAACGGGAGTTGGACATAAATTGTAATACAATAAATTCAGAGGAATTTTAAATTTTGGTAAAATTTTACCAATAATAATATTAGGTTGTCCCAAAAGTTCGTAAACACTTGCGAAAATTGAATTTTTACTCGCCAAGTACTAACAAAAACAACAAAATTATTCCTCAAAATAAAGACCATTATTTTCCAAGACTTTCTACGAACTTTTGGGACAACCTTATAATTCAAGAATGAGGTCAACAGTTTCAAGGGTAAGGTGTTAATTGATTAAAAATAACAAAAGCAGCAGGAACAACAACAAAAGCAGCAACAACAATAATAGCGAGAGTGAAGAGTTAAAAGACGAAAGTGATACTCGAAAATAGTCTTGCTTTGCCCCAAGGACATCCAGTTTAGAGGAGTTGTACTTATCGTCTGTGGCACGAGGAAATACAAACAAAGTTACACAGTTCCCCCCGTTATCTTTCCTTGTGTCAGTTCGACCCAGTAAACTTCACTCGGTGACATAGACGGATGTTACTCCGTACTGTATCAACATTATAATCGGCCTCCTGTCGCCATGCCGGGATACTCTCTCTCTCTCTGTTGTTAGTATACAGTTCTTCAACTGTTCATTTTTATATGTATCGCCTGAAGAACGTCTGGTAGGAGCCAGAGACAGAGTCAAATTAATTCCCGACTAAGAATTGTTTAATTATTTTTTTTTTATATAAGTTAATCAAAAGGAGGTGAGGCAATACCTATGGTAGGCCGTGTCATAATAGAGAGGTTGATATGACTCACAGACCCTTAGGCTCAACGTTATCTGGTCAATGTCTGCACATTGACCTGTACGCACTCACACACACACACACACACACACACACACATATATGTTTTTGTTTTTGTTTTTGTTTTTTCCAGTTTCAGCTCTTGAGCTGTGGCCATGCTGGGGCACCGCCATTGTGGTGAAAGAGTACAGCAGGATTCACCACCCCCTGCCGGAGCCTCGTAGAGCTTTTAGGTGTTTTCGCTCAATAAACACACACAACGCCCGGTCTGAGAATCGAAACCGCGATCCTGCGACCGCGAGTCCGCTGCCCTAACCACTAGGCCATTGCGCCTCCATATATACACAAAATCAAAACTTCATTAAGAAGAATGAAGAATTATACATTTTCAAAATTTGCACATTCCACTAAATTCCAATCCGACACGTGTTTCTACTGGATAAGTGTCCTAGTGTTCTCTGGTGCAGCATCTAGGCGCTTTTATCTTTTGTCGTTTACTTGTTCCAATCATTGGACTGCAGCCATGTACTCTTTTAAACCTGGTAATTATTCTATCGATCGCGTTTGCCGAACCGTTAATTTACGGGGACGTAACTACACCAACGCCGGCTGTCAAGCTGTGGATGGAGGCAGACACAAAGGCATACATACATACATACATACATACATACATACATACATACATCATACATACATACATACATACATACATACATACATACATACATACATACATCATACATACATACATACATACATACACATACATACATACATACATACATACATACATACATAATACATACATACATACATACATACATACATACATACATACATCTCTCTCTCTCTCTCTCACTCACTCTCTCAATATATATATATATATCATGGCATTCTTTTAGTTTCCATCAACTAAATCCTCTCACAAGGCTTTGGTCGGGCCGGGGCTATAGTAGAAAACTCTTGTTCAAGGTGCCGAGCAGTGAAACTCGGCCTGGAACCATGTGGTTTGTGAAGCAAGCTTCTTACCAAAGAGCCACGCCCGCGCATAATACGCTTAAGACAATGTATGGGTGTGCGAGCATCTGTGAGCGTATGTTGGCGTGGCTGTGTAGTAAAGAGCTTGGTACAGGGTTCAGTCCCACCGCGTAACACTTTGGGCGGGTGCATTCTACTAAAGCTTCGTACCGACCAAACCTTTGTGTGCATATTTAATAGATAGAAACTGAAAGAAGCCCAATGTATATATTTGTATCTTTGTGTATGCGTGTCTTTGTGTGTGTATTTGTCCCCATCACCGCACTTAGCGGCTCGACAAAAGTGATCGATAGAATAAATAAAAAAAAGGTAATAAGTACTTTAAAAAGTACGAGGCTCGATTTATTCGACTAGAAAATTCTTCAAGGCGGCGCTCCAGCATGGCCGTAGTCTGATGACTGAAATTAATAATAGATAAAAGATACATATAATATATGTATAAGTTAGGGAAAGTAAATGACAATGGTGAAGATATCTGAAGCAACTGCATCGCGGAATAGCCATTTAATAATACACCAAGTATTTAAGGGAATTTAACAGTTTTGTTTATTACTAAACGGTTCTTTCACGATGTATTTACTTCAGGTTTAACACGCGGTCCCTGATAAACTCACTTGAAAGGCATGTTAAACTCCGATTATTTCATAAATTTGAATAAAGCAGGAATTTGTAGGAGAGAACATAGTCCATGAAATATATCATAATACACTACTGGGACTTATTTTAACACACAGGATAGCTGAAATTCAAATTTGACCTCAGTGAGAATTGAACCCAGAATCTAAAGAGACGCAACTTGTACCATACTCTACAGATTCCACCAGTCACTGCCATAAGAAAATGATAATGGTGGGGGGAGTCTCTAACATAAAACAACGCTACTCATTATTGAGGAGAGGAGGGGGCCTAGTGGAATTTATGGTAAGGATTTCTATGATAGAGATTTGGGGGCCAGCTAAATGAACAAAGTTATACGATAAAGCGGCGGCATGGTTGACTTTTTTAAATGTTTTTTATTTTAAATTTGCAGTGTGATTTGAACCTAGAAGCCATATTGGTAAAGCATATCTGCTCATGGAAATATACTTAATGACTTTGGTAAATGCTGTTTCTCTCTTAAAGCAGACTTTATTTGAGACCAAAATAGACATTTAAAGAGATAATTATATTAATCATAGAATGACTGTTGTTTTCAACAGACACAACCGATGACCTATCTTTATTTTCGTAGACATTATCTTACTGGGAGGCATTGCAGATAACGCACACGCACATATATGTATGTGTATATATGTGTGTATATGCGTGAGTTAAGAATCAAGAGAAAGAAGTACTCAACAGAGATGCAGTGTGTAAATATATATGGTAGAGCTGAAATTAATATCTCTTACGACTCGGAGTTTCACGAATATCAGTGAACACTTTGGTCTCTGGTATTTGAGATGTCTCCCTGGAGCCCAAACTAATAGGCGTGAGCAGTTGTGGAAAAATAAATATGTAAAGGAAATAATATAAGTGTGTGTGTGTGTGTGTGTTTGTGTTTGTGTGTATGTGTGTGTGTGTGTGTACGTGCGTGCCTGCAATAGTGAATTCGCTTTGAATCAGGAAGACCCGGATCGATCCTTGATTTCCGAGTTTGTTTTGCTGTAACTTTTTCCAGCCTTATACGTTGTGGGCGAAACTGAGTGGATGGAAAGCCCGTCAGGTGAACATCATACACAGAGGTGACCTTGTCACGTGCGCTCTTAGGCGGTTTCTAACTAAGAATTACGTTAAGGAGAAGCGCGTGTCTGTGCAATACTCAGTACCACATACATTAATTCACTGAGTGTTCGGTTGATCGAACAACTCATTACTCATCGTTGAAACCGACGGAGACCCAATTACTTTTGATACATATATAGATATACTCGGTTTGCCCCTCAGCTTTGATATTGACAACCTAAATTTCATCAACATCAACCTCAAATTCTTTATATTTAGTCTCGATTTCGTTATCATCAACATGAACATCATCACTAGGATGGAGGTGTTAGAAGTTTGCTTCTCAACAACATCGTTCCGGTTTCAGTTCCACTGCGTGGCATTTTGGGTCACCCAAAGTCTTATGAGTGGATTTAGCAGACGGAAATTGAAAGAAATTCGTCCTGTATATATATATATATATATATATATTAGTGTATGTGTGTGTGTCCCAACATTGCTTAACTTTGCCTTTTATCCTTTCGGGATCGATAAATTAAGTACCAGTTACGCACTGGGGTCGATGTAATCGACTTAATACCTATGTCTGTCCTTGTTTGTCCCCTCTGTGTTTAGCCCCTTTTGAGTAATAAAGAAATAGGTATTGGTGTGATTATGCCCCTGTATCTTAGCGGTTCGGCAAAAGGATTAATTACAAGTTTTGTATAATTCTTTTTGGCCCGAAATTTTGAGGACGGGGTAGATCCAGCCTATTTCATTGACCCCGGTGATCAACTGGTACTTATGAAAGATTGAAGAGCGTTGGAGAAATGCCCGCCAAATATTTCGTCCGGTGCGGTAACGATCCTATCAGTTTGACGCTTTCACAAGTTTCGTTGTGGTCCCTTACATTACCGTAAATATACAAACATTTGCAACATTTGTTGTAAACCAGCCTGCTTCTCGTAAAAGGTTGCCTATGTCTGAAATATCTTTATATATAAAAGTCAAGTTGTGTGTCTGTCTCCTACGATTTAGATTCCTAACTACTCCCACATTTTGCGGTGCAGTTTAACCAAAACCGGGTATCTTATAGTCGTGATTCCTATCGAGCCCTTCTGGGTATTAGCGCGCGTCTACGATGAGTCTACGATTTAAAAAAAAAATTACCATCATTTTTTCCATTTTAATGCATTTTTTTCGCTATTATATAAGGGAAGTAACTCTCTAAAAATGTCTACGATGAGTCAACGATTAAAAAAAAAATTTACCATAATTTTTTTTCCATTTTAATGCATTTTTTTGCTATTTTTTTGCTATAACTCTCTAAAAATGCTTATATAGTTATTTCCCTTACAAACCCGAGCAACGCCGGGCGATACTGCTAGTTCTATATATAACATGCATAAAGAAGGCATGCTAAATCACCCATTTCCCTTGCTTCTTACTATCCTTCTCTTCTCTTTCCTCCTCGTTCCTTCACTCATAACTGACATGGTATATCGTAAAGGAGTAAGGTTAGGTTACACAAACGGGTGTCGCACAGACCTTTCCCCGCTTCCTTACGAAAGGGTCAACAAACAAGCCGTTAGCGAGATAAAAAGGAAACTATAAATAAGGAGAGAACACAAGCCGAAAAGGTCACTTTCTCGGGTTAGAGAAGGAAACAAGGAATAAATATTAGGGTCCACCCACCCACGCATCATGTGGGTTGCGGTTGCTAACAAGATTTGGGCTCCTGCTCGTAGCCACCTCGCTTTTTATTGTTTTATTTATTTAACTATTCTTGAAACTCGGGTCCGTGTGTATCATGAGTTGAAGACGGGGAGGATGACTCCCCTTCACAAATACTGAGAGGACACAGATAGTGTGTCTATAGCCAGCTGGAGGAGATATCTTCCTGGGGCTACAAACTACAGTAGCATCCACCCTTAGGGGTTAGCCATATTCAAATGGCATATATGCGTCACGTTGTGTTACCGCTACTGTTTATAACTCGCTCTGAGATTTATCATTATTTTTGTTCGTTTTGCATCTATTAATATTAGTAAGGTGGAAGGTGGTGAGTTGGCTGAATCGTTTGCACGTCAGATAAAATGCTTAGCTCCTTACGTTCCGAGTTCAAATTCCGCCGAGATCGACTTTGCCTGTCATCCTTTCGGGGGCCGATAAAATAAGTAGCAGTTAAGCACTGGGGTCGATATAATCGACTTAATCTGTTTGTCTGTCCTTGTTTGTTCTCTCTTTGTTTAACCCCTTGTGGGTAGTAAAAGAAATAGGAAGGTGGTGAGTTGGCTGAATCGTTTGCACGTCAGATAAAATGCTTAGCTCCTTACGTTCCGAGTTCAAATTCCGCCGAGGTCGACATTGCCTGTCATCCTTTCGGGGTCGATTAAATAAGTACCAGTTACGCACTGGGGTCGATATAATCGACTTAATCCGTTTGTCTGTCCTTGTTTGTCCTCTCTGCGTTTAGCCCCTTGTGTGTAGTAAAAAAAAATAATTATTAGTAAGGTGGAAGGTGGTGAGTTGGCTGAATCGTTTGCACGTCAGATAAAATGCTTAGCTCCTTACGTTCCGAGTTCAAATTCCGCCGAGGTTGACTTTGCCTGTCATCCTTTCGGGGCCGATAAAATAAGTAGCAGTTAAGCACTGGGGTCGATATAATCGACTTAATCCGTTTGTCTGTCCTTGTTTGTTCTCTCTTTGTTTAACCCCTTGTGGGTAGTAAAAGAAATAGGAAGGTGGTGAGTTGGCTGAATCGTTTGCACGTCAGATAAAATGCTTAGCTCCTTACGTTCCGAGTTCAAATTCCGCCGAGGTCGACTTTGCCTGTCATCCTTTCGGGGCCGATAAAATAAGTAGCAGTTACGTACTGGGGTCGATATAATCGACTTATTCCCCACCCCACTCAGCCCCGGAATTGCTGGTCTTGTGAAAGGATTATTGTTATTAATAGTATGGTGGATTAGTTGAATCTCTAAAGAGTCGGATTAAATGACTTGCTGCATTTTTAGATGGATCTTTAAATTCTGAGTTCAAATTCCACCGTGACCAACTTCGTCTTTCTTCTCTCTGAGACGAACTAAATGGAATACTAGACAAGTATTATGGCTCATGGCATCGATTAATCCTCTTCCCTCAGAATTATCGGTCTTCTGTCTCAATCAGAAATCATTATTTATTATCACTAGATTAGAGCTGTGGATTAGCAGAACCGTTAGTGCGTCGGACAAAATGTTTTGCGTTAATTTGTAATTATACGTACATATATAGGCGCAGGAGTGGCTGTGTGGTAAGTAGCTTGCTAACCAACCACATGGTTCCGGGTTCAGTCCCACTGCGTGGCATCTTGGGCAAGTGTCTTCTGCTATAGCCCCGGGCCGACCAATGCCTTGTGAGTGGATTTGGTAGACGGAAACTGAAAGAAGCCTGTCGTATATATGTATATATATGTGTATGTGTGTATGTGTTTGTGTGTTTGTCCCCCTAGCATTGCTTGACAACCGATGCTGGTGTGTTTACGTCTCCGTTATTTAGCGGTTCGGCAAAAGAGACCGATAGAATAAGTACTGGGCTTACAAAGAATAAGTCCCGGGGTCGATTTGCTCGACTAAAGGCGGTGCTCCAGCATGGCCGCAGTCAAATGACTGAAACAAATAAGAGAGTAAAAGAGTAAAAGAGTATATTATATGTATCTTTTATTAGTTTCAGTCAACTTTGAAATGCCTCGCTGATAAAATCTTAAAATCAAGGAAAAAGAAAAAACCTAAAAGTAATTTTTTTATAAGTTTTAAATCTATGAATTTGTAAAATTAAAGATTTTTTTATTTTGTTTTGCTCAGTTTTGTTCAAAAGCGATTTCCAGCCTCAGGAATAATAAGTCGGCATTTCTGTTGTGTTAAGCAAATGAGAAACAAACTTTCCTCAATATATGACTGGCCTATCCGACTGTTGTCTGGATTGGATTCAATACTGAAGGTTCAGGATGAAACACATGTCTATTTTACAAATCTGATGTCGTGTTTAATGCGATGTCGTCGTACCTACTTCTAACTAGACAAGAACTAAATGTGTTGGGCATGGATAGATTAAAAGATCAGTGACAAGAGATGAACTACTAACCACAGAGTGATATAATCAGACCCACAGTAGTTGCATAGAGGCTGTAACAAAGCCTGGCAGTTATAAAATTTCAAATACATCAGTTTTGTTCGATCCGTAAAACAGTTCAGTCTCTTAGCGTAGCTATTCTTTCCTCTCTGGTCGGAGGCTCTTCCTTGTACACCAATGAAACGCATTGTTCGGCGTCTCACCATCTGCCTTTCCTCGTCTAGCTTTTGTCCAGATATTCGTTAATTTCACATTACTTCATCGTCTCATTCGTATTGTTTTTGTTGTTTAACCACAGGTTAGTTCTGATCCTGTAGAGCCATAATCAAAAGTATTCTAACCATGACCATTCTGTCCATAATATATCTAGAACTACATTGTCTAATGTGTCCAACCATTTTAGGTAGCAGAGTGTGGTTCGAAGGAAATTTGGCTGCGATTTATAGCAGATCGAGCACATACATAAAGGAATATCTATGTGTAGGACCGTGCTTTATGAGATAGGTCCTTTATGAGGCACGTCCGTTATGAGGTTTGTCTTTATGAGGTACGTCCTTTATGAGGTACGTGCCTTATCAAGTTTATACCAGTAAAGGGCTTGCGGCTATACACTGAATATCCACCAAATACAGTACACGATATTTCTGCTGTTAAATACAACACAGGACCATATCTCACTCCTTGCTATATTTTATGATCCGAAGGAATGTGCAGAGTTGTTTCAGCCCTACCATTTGTAGTAAAACCCAACGTCACGGGATGGCGAGGACAAAGCAGTCGACGTGCTGTTTTTACTTTTTTTTTCTTTTATTGTAAATGAAAAACTTATTGAGTCGTGTTTAATTATGCAATGATAGTAAACAACGTTTTATATGGTTCGTTTCCTGAGTGGGGTGTAAGAGAAACTATAACCAGATGCTGTTAATACAATTTCTTCCGGTTGAATAATCATCATCATCATCATTGTTATTACTATTATTATTATTATTATTATTATTATTACTATTATAAATTAGCCACAATATATTATAGTAACCGGTAAAATTATCAAAAGTTATCTTCCTTTTTCGAGAAAACAACTTAGAAATAGTTATTTTATCTTTTTTTTGTTTATCTAGGTCAGTCCCGTGCCTTATACTGGTTTTAATATAAAGTTGAGAAGTTTCGCAGAATCAACAGAGCGTCGAACAAAATGTCTTGCGGTATTTGCTCTCAGATCACTTTACGCTCTCGGATAATTTCCCTACCGATCTCAGCTTAGCCTCTCCTTTCTTCAGGATCGATAAAATAATGTACTAGTCAACTCCTGAAGATCGATAGAGGCGATTAACCCCACTTCCTCAAAGATTGTGCTTAACTTAGACGGAATCATTTTTATTTAGGGCGACAAGAAAGATAAAGAAAGGCCGAAAGGATGGAATGAGGTTGAAAATAGCAAGCGATATTCAGTTCAGAGTTCAAATCTTAAGCTGGTCGACTTCACTTTTCGTTCTCCTGAGATCGATAAAATAAGAACGAGTTGAGTAATGAGGTAGATCTAATCAACTATATCTTTCTCCCAATCTTGAGGTCATGTGTCCCATGTAGGAATTCACTATTAATATTTCTACGAGCTGGCGGAATCGTTAGCATACCGGACAAAATGCTTGACGACATTTCGTCTGCCTGCACGTTCTGAGTTCAAATTCCACTGAGGTCGACTTTGTCTTTCATACTTTCGGGATCAATAAAATAAGCACCAGTTGAGTACTGGGGTAGATGTTATCGACTTAGCCCCTTCTCCGAAATTCCTGGCATTGTGCCAAAATTTGAAACCAATATTTTAAACGATGAAAGGCGGCGAGTTGGCAGAATGGTTACGGTGCCAGACGAAATGCTTAGCGGCATTTCGTCCGTGTTTACGTTCTCAGTTCAAATTCTGCCGAGATCGACTTTGCCTTTCATTCATTCGGGGGTCGATAAAATAAGTACCAGTTGAACACTGGGGGTTGATGGAATCGATTTACCCCTCCCTCGAACTTGATGGCCTTGTGCCAAAATTTGAAATCAATATTTCAAGCGATGAAACGGGGAGAAAGTCAAAACACAATGGAGTGACGGACAAAATATATTGTTTTGAGTTCAAATTCCGCTGTGGTTAACTTCATCTTTTATCCTTCTGCTATCATCGTTTAAGGACCAATTATGTGGTAGTTGGTGAGGGCGCGTGGCTTAGTGGTTAGGGCATTCGACTGACGATTGTAAGGTCGTGAGTTCGATTCCCGGCGATGCGTTATGTCCTTGAGCAAGACACTTTATTTCACGTTGCTCCAGTCCACTCAGCTGGCAAAAATGAGTTGTACCTGTATTTCAAAGGGCCGGCCTTGTCACACTCTGTGTCACGCTGAATCTCCCTGAGAACTACGTTAGGGGTACACGTGTCTGTGGATTGCTCAGTCACTTACACGTTAATTTCACGAGGAAGCTGTTCCGTTGATCGTATCAGTTGGGACCCTCATCGTCGTAACCGACGGAGTGCTCCTAAAATGTGGTAGTTGATCGATTATACTCTCCACTCCTCAAAATGTGTGATTTATGATAGAAACAAATGCGCAACCAGCTTAAGCATGCTGAATGGCCGAACTTGTACGGCATCCTGCATAACCTCTTGGCTTTAATTTCGTCACGTTTGGTTTCTTCGTTCAAATCACATCAAAGTTGATTTGTCTTTTTTCCTCTGTAGCCGATAAAATAATATAACTGGAACTATTTATTTGACAATACCCACCTGAGAAATTCGTGGCCAAGACTGCGGCGGAAAAAGTAAGCACCAGCCATCTATTGGGATCGATTCAATGTTATGGGTTTTCCACTGAAATCATCATTTACATCGTCTCGTATCGAAACATTTAAATTTCGACTTAAAAATTCTGCAATTCAATTTTCTTTATATTATCTCCCCATATTCCATTTATATTATCCTGCACAATGCCATTGTATGGTATGTTAGACTGTTTCATCTTGTCCATTCTTTAAATTGATAAATAATAAGAGACAGCATCAAACGTCAAAAGATATGAGGAGGTGCTGGATAGTTTGTGGCTTTGGCTAAAAGAAAATACAAGAGGATCAGTTAGTTATGATTATATTCAACATATTTCCCCTCTCAGATTCACACACTGTAGCAGTCCCTTAGTTTTCTCTAAGCCCTATATAAGAACTCGGAAGGTTGGGCCCCCAACCAGGCCTTTCTCGACACCCTTAAATCCAGGAACCTTTCAACACCCCCTCGTAAAATTAAGATAAAAAGAAAAACAATGAACAAATGTTTTACTTACTGGTTGTATTTAAGATGGACACAGTGCGGTCCAAAGCACGATCGAGCTGCAGAAGTTTTACAGAATGAGTGTAGTAAGACAAGACAGCGTGTCGCAGTTCGTGTTTCGTTGCCGGCTTCTTCAGTGGCATGACTAACCGGCTTTTGACAGAATACGTCTGAAGACCTACAGTCGGAGCATTCTTATCGAAGGTACTGCCACACAGGGATTCCAATAAACTGAGAACAAGGAACTTGGTCTTCAAGCCGAGTGTTGAGCTTATCACGCAAAGGCTGTCATCAAGGACTGTTAGCAGCAAGCGTTCCGGCCATACTTTGTGCTTCACAATATAACTGTTGTTACTGTGGTCCCTGGAACGAGAGAAGCTATTCAAATTTGTTGCTTCATCTCCAGCAAGGGATCCACCCCTGATGACGTTGCTCAGAAAGCGACGACTGGCTTCAGCGAATGGCAACTGGGCCGAGAGTTGACGATCTGAAAATATATTAAAAATTCGCCTTCAGTGAAAAAGTTTACAATTTTTTTCTTTTAATTTCAGTTTATTTACCTTACATATCATTAAATGTCTTCATTTTTAGTTTAAAATGTTTTGACTTAAGCAAACTGATTAGTAATTTACAGGTTTTATAATTACATTACGAAGGAAAATTTGAGCTGATGCATTTTGGAAGAAAGTCTATGCTAAAACAACCATACTCTCTTCCTTCAGGGGAACCGCTCATAGCATCTAATAATGTCAGAGACATAGGAGTCATTGTTGATAACAAACTCAGCAGGGGCGCCCCCATCAACAATAAGGTCGATATAGTTCGTAGGATGAGCTCCTAGATACTAAGAACCTTCGGGTCCCGAGAAAAAGGTGTCATCATTCCTCTTTTCTCCTTCAATGTACGGACACACCTCGAATACTGCGACAAAAATTAAGAAATCTGCAAAAATCGAACTAGATAATACCGGATGAACCAACAACGCGACATAAGGTGCAGACGAGGGCAGCGGAATCAAATTCCCTTATACACCAAATGGACCAACAGCTGGGACAAAGGCACATACAGAAGTGGTGATGTGAAATACCCCAGACTGAGGAAATAAAAAAACCCCACAGTGGTGCTCCAGCAGGACCGCAGCCGCATGGCTGAAACGAGTAAAAGAATAAAAGAATAAAAGTGACTGTTTGGATTCTCGTGAATTTGCTACTTGTTCATAATAATTTGTCTGATATAATCATTTCCTGTTAAGGGTCGATTACGGTTTTATTTAATTCCCCATATATGCTCTTTTTTTAATTTCTTTTTGCTTTTTTTTTGTTTTTTGTGGGGTGATGTTCCTGGAGATGACAGAGTAGTTGTGGGAACGTTTTTCTGACGAAATTTGCGTCATCGACACAGAAACTAACTCATACACACACACAAACACAAACAAAGAAAAAACCTGTAGTATGTGTACGATTTTAAAGCAATCACGCAAAAAATCTTTTTCAACCATTTCGCATGTTTATAGACCGGAAATAGAAAATTCCCCACCGTCCACTTCCGCTCCTTACGCCAACTCCGCAAAAGATGTCACTACACATTCCTATACACATTCCTATACACTAACCGTATTTACGAAGTCTGAAAAAGAAAAATGACCTCGTGGCATCTAGACTATGAACTGATTGTACAAAACTTAAGATATAACTCTTTAACAGTATCCACACAAACATGCATTACACACACACGCACACACACATACATAAATATAATAATGTGCGTGTGTGTGTACGTGTGTTACTAGACCTTGTATCTATTGTGCAATGAATGTCGTAGTCAATGTGACCTCGTCGAGATAGTCGTGTGACATTATATATATATATATATAAATAAAATATATATATATAATAGTGTATGGTAATGTTTGCGCATGCACGTGAATAGCTCTGTGGACGTGCGTAAGCAAATGTCAGGAGTTAAAAGTTGTCTGAGTCATGCGAATATGAGCAGGTGCATGATAGCGAAGGAACAATGTACTTGCTTTATTCGATTGTCTGCGGGTGTATATGTACGTACATACATACATACATATATATATATATAATATATATATATATATATATATATATATATGTGTGTGTGTGTGTATGTATGTATGTATGTATGTAAGTATATATATATATAGTTAATCCAAACAAGAAAGCACAAAAAACACAACAACGCGAGGACGTGGAACAAATATAGTATTATTGGACGCCCAGGAAAGAAGGAAAGATCCAGAGAAGGGAAGACAGAGGAAAAAAATCGCCAACGATATATATTATTCTTTTTATATACACACATATATAGTAGAAGAGGTAATAGTAGAAGACACGTGTCCAAGGTCCTATGCAGTGGGACTGAACCCAGAACCATGTTGTTGAGGAAGTATGCTTCGAACCACACACATACCTGCGCTTAAGTATATATATATATATATATTATATATATATATATATATATATATATATATATATATATATATATATATATATAATATATATATATATATATATATATATAAACGCGCATGAGCACACATGTAGCATTGTAGTTTCTCATTATTGAAACTTTACATCCTCAATAATTTAAAAATGTTTTTTAGGTGAGAATATTTCAGCGTCTATTGACCATACCGGGTTGCGAACACTTTTACTATTTCCTACAGCCCCTTAAAACTTATCTGAAACGGCCGTAGGTTTGGACTGATCCTTTCAATTGCCTCTTTTAATATATTTTCTACTTTCATGGTACCCCTTATATATTTTAATGTTTTATTTTTATGCTTATATTCTTATATTTCTAGATTCTTATCATCTAGCTCTTAATATAAATATGTGGTTATTTGAATAGAATAATACCTCATGTTATACTTCTGAATTATGAATTTGCTTGTCCGAATGCTTAAGACAAATATCTGAAATTTTTATCGTACACCAAACTTTACTAACCTTTACCTCATATACGAGCGAAAAAACAGTTGTACTATATACAGGAGTTAAATCTCCATTAAAATTCTCATATATATATATATATATATATATATATATATATATATATATATATCTATATGTATGTTATGTATGTATGTATGTATGTATGTATGTATGTATATATACCTACATATATTATACACACGCGCGCGCACGGAAAATCCCCTCACACATGTAATTATTACTATCGCAGAAACTAATTCAATTATGTAACTAAAAACAAGTTGTAAATTAATTGAGATTAAAGACAGGTGGTGGTGGTCGTTGTGGTGATGATGATGATGATGATGATGATGATGATGATGATGATGATAGAGGTGGTGATGGTGGAGATAGCCTTATTTGAAAATTCATAACTTTCCTTTATCGAATTTTAATCCCGGCGTATTTAAGCCGGGTTTGAAACACCGTCAACGTCGAATAAATTGCTAGAAACAAATAAGAAAATAATCTTTTCTACTCTAGGCACAAGGCCCGAAATTTGGGTGGGGGAGGAGACCAGCCGATAGCACGCAGCTGGTAGTTAATTTATCGACCCCGAAAGGATGGAAGGCAAAGTCGACCTCGGCGGAATTTGAACTCAAAACGTAAAGAAAGGAAGCATTTCGCCCGGCGTGCAAATAAAATAATGAAATTCTCAATTAGATTTGATAATTCGCTTTGCTTAGTTATTGTTGTTGCTAATACCCTTATCAGCTCTGATCGAACTGTTCGGAGGCGTTCCATCCGTGGTAATCCAGTCCGTTTTCTGTTTCTTTTTATTTTTCACAGGCGGCGAATTGGGTAACTGATAGGAAGATCGGACGAAATGACTCGTACACTGGACAATGTTAGTTCTTGATATACACTAATGGATGGTCAGCGCTGGAACGCTATTTTATCATACATCTCTCCCCACCTCTATATCTCTATCTATCTACCTGCTTACCTCCCTACCAACCAACCAACCTACCTAACTACCTACCTACCTACCTACATACATACATACATACATACATACATACATACCTATCTATCTATCTATCTATCTATCTATCTATCTATCTATCTATCTATCTATCTATCTTTCTATCTCTCTCTATATATATATCTGTCTGTCTGTCTGTCTGTCTGTCAGTCTCTGTCTCTCTCTCTCTCTCTCTCTCTCTCTCTCTCTCTCTCTCTCTCTCTCTCTCTATCTATCTATCTATCTATCTACACGCGTGTATGCATTTGTTTTGCAAGATTCCTGCTGAGAAGTTTGTGTTGAAACAGAAATGGTTATATTTGGGAATGGTCTTTTCTTTCCATTTGTTTTTGCCAAATAACCCCACACACTATGCACTCGTTCTCCACCCCAGCTTTATTATTATTCTATATATGTTTGTGTGTGTGCGCGCGCGCGCATGTATAAGTATGCATAAATATACAATATTTATATATTTATGTATGTATGTATGTATGTATGTATGTATGCGCACACATATGTATATATGAGAGTATT
Source organism: Octopus sinensis (assembly GCF_006345805.1). Taxonomy (NCBI): domain Eukaryota; kingdom Metazoa; phylum Mollusca; class Cephalopoda; order Octopoda; family Octopodidae; genus Octopus; species Octopus sinensis. The sequence goes on along the minus strand of NC_043019.1, from coordinate 24,877,684 downwards.
ATATTTGCTGGTGCAGCTGTCTTATGATTAACCTCAATCCAGCTTTGACCCTTCCATCTGCAGGTGTAGATTATTTAATGCACTTTTTACCTTATTCGTTATGGTAGGGTGAGATCTAAGAGTTAGAGAGAGAGAGAGAGAGAGAGAGAGAAAGAAAGAGAGAGAGAGAAAGGGAGAGAGAAATTTAGCTTCCATTTCTAGCAGGTCAAGTGACAACATAGTGTTCCACTCTTAGCTTGATGTGCGTGAGTTGCTGTTGGTGGGTGTTCGGTTCTAGATTTTCTAGTGAGATGCAAAATTACAACAATGAAGGAGAGGAGGAGGAGGAGGAGGAGGAAGAGGAGGAGAGGAAGAGGAGGAAGGGAGACTCCTTCCACTTCTTGCCCTAAAGACTCTATTTCTCTTCACCGTATTCCTCGCTCACCAAACTGTTTACTTCATATGTTTTCTATTTGTACGGCGATGTTGGCTCTTCAACATCGCCTTTATTATATCACGGCAGCAATAGTTTTGAAATCTCCAACTGTCACCCAGCCTGAGCATTTTGTCATGCTGTGCTACGCCTGGATTATGCTGAGGCTACTACTACTACTACTAGAGAATTTTTCTACATGTACTTGATTTATGTAGAACGTCCTAATTAGACAAAAATATTTGATGTGGCAACAGAATTTGGAAGTCATACTAAATATTTTGGTTTTTCTTAGAATATTTTGCGAAAAAGACAATTGAATTTTCTTTATCGTTCCGGGTTCAGTCCCACTGCGTGGCATCTTGTGCAAGTGTCTTCTGCTATAGCCCCGGGCCGACCAATGCCTTGTGAGTGGATTTGGTAGACGGAAACTGAAAGAAGCCTGTCGTGTATATGTATATATATATATATATATATATATATATATGTGTGTTTGTGTGTCTGTGTTTGTCCCCCTAGCATTGCTTGACAACCGATGCTGGTGTGTTTACGTCGCCGTCACTTAGCGGTTCGGCAAAAGAGACCGATAGAATAAGTACTGGGCTTACAAAGAATAAGTCCCGGGGTCGATTTGCTCGACTAAAGGCGGTGCTCCAGCATGGCCGCAGTCAAATGACTGAAACAAGTAAAATGAGTAAAGAGTATATGTAGGTTTTCCGTCGGTCAAGCATCTGCACATTTATGTCCGTCATATCTCTGATTTTTGTTCAAGAAAAAAAGCCGTCAACACGGGCCCATACAGCTTGGCACCATTATCATCACAAATGTTGCTGTCAGAGTGCAAGGAATCGGAACGAAATACTGCAAGACACCCGATTCAACAACATTCTTACATTATCTGCCCCCAGATTGGTACTGTTTTTCACGACCTTGAAAGAATAAAAGAAAATTGACTTCGGCGGCATTTGAGCTCAAAATATAGCGGGTCGGGACCACGAGCCATTGCCAGTTTTAGTCAAAAACTAATTCAAGAAACAGTACTTGTCTTTGTATTTTACGAAAACCAAGTGTTTTGAATAATAATAATAATAATAATAATAATAATAATAATAATAATAATAATAATAATAAAAATAAACCAGATATTGTTGTGAAAGACCAAAACATAAGTTTGCTTATTGATCGACATGAGCATCCCCTGTGATCATAATATCTCAGCGAAAGAGTTTGACAAGCTCAGAAAATATAAAGACCTACTCATTGAAATTGAGAAAATGTGGCATCTCAAGGCGGTTACAATACCAGTGATCGTAGGAGCACTAGGAATGATCAAGAAGGGAACCGAAAATTATATGAGAATGATCCCTGGCTTACCATCCCTGCAAGAAGTGCAAAAGATTGTCTTAACTGGTACATCACACGTATTGAGAAGAGCATTGTCGATGTGAGAACTGTTGCTGCTCTCATGTATTTTAATTTAACTTAAAAAAAAAAAAAAATGACGAACTACTGAGTTTGGTTTAATGGCCTACCAATGTATACTATGAGTTTCTTTGCCCTAGGAGTCGGGAAGACACTCGGCAAGAAATGGAAGCAAATTTGAAAGAAGAAAAAAAAAAGTAATAATAATAATAATAATAATAATAATAATAATAATAATAATAAGAAGAAGAAGAAGAAGAAGAAGAAGAAGACGAAGAAGAAGAAGAGGAAATACTTTTGACTCAGCGATAGCATAAAATCGGCCCATTATTGCTTTTATAGAACCATTTGTGGCTTATTAAATATTGTTAATATCTCTTTCAATTAAGGCGGCGAGCTAGCAGAATCGTTGGCACACTCGGCTAGAAGTTCAGAGGCATTTCGTTGACTTCAAGTTCTGAGTTCAAATTCCGCTGAGGCCGACTTAGCCTTTCATCCTTTCAGGGTCAATAAAATAAGTACCAATTGAGTACTGGGGTCGATGCAATCAACTTGTCCCCTCCCACAAAATTTCAGGCCTTGTGTTTTTAATAGAAAAGAATATTTTTTTTTTTCCGTTAAGGCACCGAATTGGCAGAATCGTTACCACGCCGGGCAAAATGCCTAGCGGCATTTCATCCGCCTTGGCGTTCTAAGTTCAGATTCCGCCGAGGTCGACTTTGCCATTCATCATTCCGATGTCGATAAAATAAGTACCTGTGAAACGCTGGGTTAGGTATAACCGACTCATTCCACCCGCCCCGCTGGCCTTGAGCCAAAAATTCAAACCAATATTTCTTTCAATTCTACAACCTCTGCATCATCTTAGTTTTTAGGACACACAGATAGCAACATTTTGGACAGGAAACTCCCGATTATTACCACGCTTCATAAAATGCGGTTCTTGAATTCACGCGAATCATAAATTTACACCAAAATACCTATATATATATATATATATATATATATATATATATATATATATTATATATATATATATATATATTATATATATATATACACTCGCATTAATATGTTTGTTTCTATATTTCTATGTATATGCAAAGTACGAATCAGTCATGTAAAACTCTAAGAACTAGTGTGTGGTGTGTGTGTATATATGTGTGTGTGCTTGCATATAGGTAAGTATGTATATATGTATTATGTATGGATGGATGTATGCGCATGTGTGAGGCTGTTATAAAACTAAGGAACATGTACCCTGCTAACATAAACATTCTGGTAGCTGATGGTATATTCGGATAACTTGGTCACATAGTTTCTTCCATGTTGCCATTGATTTAACACACATCTCCCTATGCGTGTGTGTGTGTATGTATGTACATATGTGTGTGTGTGTATACATGTATGTGTGTATGCACATGTATATATATATAATATATATATATATATATACACGCTGATATGCAAAGATATAAAGGCAAATTCCATAGGCATGCGATTTTTAAATAAACAGGCCAAACAAAAATGAATATATAAAAGAACCGAACATATTGGTATAAGAAAGGTAGTTAAAATGTATGTGTAAGTGCGTGTGTGTGTGTGCGTGTGTATGTGTGTGTGTGTTCTTCGTGGTACTGTTGGGGAGGTGGATTATTGGGTGGGTGTTAGCTGTAAAAAGTGAAGGTTATCAGTAAAACAGTATTTATCGTTCTTTGAAACGTTTTTAAATACACATTTAATGTAATCTATCTTTCGACATGCTGGCTACTGCTTAGAGCATATATATATATATATATATATATATATATATACTTTTTACTCTTTTACTTGTTTCAGTCATTTGACTGCGACCATGCTGGAGCACCGCCACAAGTCGAGCAAATCGATCCCAAGACTTATTCTTTGCAAGCCTTGTACTGACTCTATCGGTCTCTTTTGCCGAACCGCTAGGTTACGGGGACGTAAACACACAAGTATCGGTTGCCAAGTGATGTTGGGGGGTCAGACACAGACACACAAACATATACACACACATACATACATAAATACATACATATATATATATATATATATATATATGACGCCATGATAGATCGTTAGCCACAACACACATTTTTTTCTCTCCTTGTTTTTTCTGTGTCCTTTTCTGTAGAAGAACGTAGGCTCGAAACGTAAAAGACTTTTTCTATTCCTGAGTGTTATACTAATACATCTGTTTGTTTTGTACACCACCTGTCTTCGTCTATGTGGAGGCGCAACGGCCCAGTGGTTAGGGTAGCGGACTCGCGGTCGTAGGATCGCGGTTTCGATTCTCAGACTGGGCGTTGTGAGTGTTTACAAAAACACGTAAAAGCTCCACGAAGCTCCGGCAGGGGGTGGTGATCCCTGCTGTACTCTTTCACCACTCTTTCTTCTGTTGGCCTGCTCGCTTAGCCAGCGGGGTGGCGTCATTCAAAGGCTAAACCAATGCAAACGCATTGTGACCAGCGATGTGTAGCAACATCTGATGGTCTGGTCGGTCACGTGGTCACGTGATATATATATATATATATGTACGACGGGCTTCTTTTGGTTTCCGTCTAACAAATCCACTCACAAGGCTTTGGTCGGCCCGAGGATTTAGCAGAAAGCACTTGCCCACGGTGCCACGCAATGGGACTGAACCAGGAACCATGTGTGGTATGCAGGCTACTTACCACACAGCCACTCCTACGCCTATATATATATTTTTCAAATATAAAATCATACCTGCATTATATATGCATATTATATATATATATATATATGTATATATATATATATATACCTATACATATATATATATATATATATATATATATATATATATATATATATATATATATATTATATATATATATATATATATATATATGTATATATGTATGGTGTGTGTGTATATATAATATATTATATATATAGGTGGCAGGCGTGGCTGGTGGTAGGGCTTGCTTCCCAATCACAAGGTTCCAGGTCTAGTACCACTGCGTAGCACCTTGGGCAGAAGTCTTCTGCAATAACCTCGGGCCAACCAAAGCCTCGTGAGTAGATTTGGTAGACGGAAACTGAAAGAAGCCCGTCGTATATATATGCAGATATATATTTATGCGCTAATATATAATTTATGACATATGATATATGATGTATAAACATGTAATATACAAATAAATATCTGTAATATAAAACCATCCGAATTTCTGAGTACCTCATTTCTTCTAATATAAAATCCCTGTACATCATCTCCAAACCTTCTAATATATATATATATATATATATATAATATATATATATATATATATATATAATTATATATATATATATATATATTATATATATGTATGTATGTATGTATGTATATTATATATATTTTCTTGACAGAATTAAATAAAAAGAAGATAAACGGAAAATTTGGCATACCATTTCTATATATAATTTTAAAAAAACGTGTTTTAAATAAACAAACGAACACAAACAAACAAACACACACACACACACACACACCAAAAATAAACGTTATTAATACAGCATACTTAATGATTGCGTGTCGTTTAAACGCCGGAAGTTGATGTTTTTTTGCCCAGGAAACGTCCCTTTAAATGCAGGTAGTGTTAAAAGATACACTATACTTAAGAGCCAGGCGAAACGACATCGACCCAGAAGCGATCACGAGAGGGACACAGACAAAATTTAGCCGTCGTTGCGTTTTATCTTACACTTGTGTGTGTGTGTGTATGCATCTATATGCATATATATGTATATATGTGTACATATATCTATATGTGTATACACACACACGCACACATATATATATATATATATATATATATCATGATTTCGTTAGCCAAACGTCAGCAACTTTGCCGCGTGGTACTGTTTAAGCTGATAGTGCGCCAGTCGCTGATATACACAATTGTAAACAGTTCCTAATGGGTGGCCATCTCCCACGCTACAACCCCTGGTCTCACCCCTGCTCCCACGCAGCTCCCCCCCCCCTCCCATCGTCCAGCCGCTGAAAGTTCTCTATCACTCCACCTTCTTCTTTTGCAGCCTTCTGCCGTGTCGACTATAGACTAAAGACTTCCTGAAGTAAATTGAAGAAGAGAGATAAAGGTGGTGGGAGGGAGGGAGGGAGGGAGAGGGACAGGAAGAGAGAGAGAGAGAAAGAACGCGGAACGTAACTCTGTTGTATATTCGGCGTAATGCCTTATCTCTGAAACATTTCTTTCAAAGATAACGTTTCGTTTGTTTATAACGGAAGAAAGGAACTTCGAAACCTTTCATCGTTTTAGAATTTTGAAATTTGATGAGTTCTTGGAGACTTAATAGATTTAGATTTAGAGAATAAATTAATTTGCTACTTATAGTTTCCAATTTCACACAAGCGTATTACATACATACATATTTGCATACATGCATACATACATACATACATACAAACATACATATAAACATACATACAAACATGCATTCATACATACATACATACATACATACATACATACATACATACATACATGCATGCCTACATACATACATACATACATACATATTTGCATACATACATACATACATACATACATGCATACGTACGTACATACATACATACATACATACATACATACATGCATGCATGCATACATACACACACACAAACATACAAACATACATATAAACATACACACAAACATGTATACATTGCATACGAGGGGGTATGAAAGGTTTTGACCCTTCAAGGCCTTTGAGCCTTGAAGTCGAGTACTTTCATCAGAAGTCTTGTACCATGTTTTTTGTTTTGAGGCTCAACATTATTCATACACCCTTTGTATATACATGCATACACACACACTGCAACACACACACACACACACACACACACACACACATATACATGCATACATACATACATACATACATACACTACATAACATACATAAATACATGCATACGTGGACACATTTATGCACATATTTATCCAGGCATATATTAATGCGTACATATATAATTATATCTACATATATATATATATATATATGTATAATATATATATATATATATATATATATATAATATATATATACATTATCCTACACCACTCACAGACATACAGGACAAACACATATTTAGTCCATGCATTTGTGTGTACGTATGTGCATATGTACGCGTGCGCGCACACATACTCACCCTACACGCGCAACACATACTCACCCTACACGCGCAACACATACTCACCCTACACGCGCAACACACACTCACCCTACACGCGCACAACACACCTTATCTTCCGAGTCGATGAACAATGTTATCTTAAGTGAAACAGAGTAAAGATATGATGTTTCTTAGGTTCTGTGGGATTTTTTTTCCCGGCTGATGGATCACCACATCACCACGTGATTAACCCACCTGTCCAATCTAATTACCGACATTGTTTTGTCTTCAAATATCTTCTCCCCCCCCTCTCTCTCTCTCTCTCTCTCTCTCTCTCTCTCTCTCTCTCTCTCTTTTTTCTCCTATTCCCTCCCTTTTCCCCCTCTCTCTGAACTAGGAACTGCCTGTAAAGTGATTCTTACGGTCGATTTCTCTATTTCTCTCTTTTACTTGTTTCAGTCATTTGACTGCGGCCATGCTGGAGCACCGCCTTTTAGTCGAGCAAATCGACCCCGGGACTTATTCTTTGTAAGCCCAGTACTTATTCTATCGGTCTCTTTTGCCGAACCGCTAAGTGACGCTAAGTGACGTAAACACACCAGCATCGGTTGTCAAGCAATGCTAGGGGGACAAACACAAACACACACACACACACACACATATTTACACACGCACACAACACACAACACCACACACACATATATATATATATATATATATATATATATATACATATATACACCACAGGCTTCTTTCAGTTTCCGTCTACTACAATCCACTCACAAGGCATTGGTCGGCCCGAGGCTATAGCAGAAGACACTTGCCCAAGATACCACGCAGTGGGACTGAACCCGGAACCATGTGGTTGGTAAGCAAGCTACTTACCACAAAGCCACTCCTGCGCCTACACGATTCTTAACTTAAATTTTGTAAAACATTTGCCAGATTTCAGACTTGTCTGATAAACGCGAACTTATTTCCTCTTGTCTTTTATTAATGATTTCTTTTTTCTCTCTAAGACGAATGACCTGTTTGGACACTATTTTAGTGAACTCTTATCTTTGATAGATTAGGAGATGATCTTCACATACCTCTGAGACTCCTTAGATTGATGCAGTTGCTGTTTATACCCACGTAGGCACGGTAAGTGCGTGGAGGCGCAATGGCCCAGTGGTTAGGGCAGCGGACTCGCGGTCGTAGGATCGCGGTTTCGATTCCCAGACCGGGCGTTGTGAGTGTTTATTGAGCGAAAACACCTAAAGCTCCATGAGGCTTCCGGCAGGGATGGTGTGATCCCTGCTGTACTCTTTCACCACAACTTTCTCTCACTCTTACTTCCTGTTTCTATTGTACCTGTATTTCAAAGGGCCAGCCTTGTCACTCTCTGTGTACGTTAAGGGTACACGTGTCTGTGGAATGTTCAGCCACTTACACGTTAATTTCACGAGCAGGTTGTTCCGTTCATCGGATCAACCGGAACCCTCGTCGTCGTAACCGACGGAGTGCTTCCATCCACGGTAAGTGAAAGTGAACTGGACGCTGCTTACTCTGCTGTCTTTACACACACACACACACACACACACACACACGAGGAGGGTGTTGAAAATTTCCTGGTTTTAAGGGTGTCCCGAAAGGCCTGATTGGTGGTCCATACTTCTGAGTTCTTTTAAAGGGATGAGAAAAATTGAAGGACCGTTACAAATAGTTGAATTTTTAAAAAAATCATAATTAACTGAACCTCCTGTATTTTCTTTTGCCCAAAGCCAAGAACTTTTTAGCGCCCCCTTCTGTGTGTGTGTGTATGTGGACTGCATGTATGTATGTATATATATATATTGTCTAAGAATCCATATATATGAAAAATAGGCATTCGTATATTTGTCAATAGAGATACCTGCCGCCTCTGAAGAGTACAGGTATTCAGATAACCATTCAAAATCCGTTGTGAAACCGATAGGTAAGATTGACTAAAATGAATGTTTACTTTATACTTTGGTTATACATACATAGATACATACATACATACATATATATATGTATATATATATATATTATATATATATATATATATATATATATATATATATATTATATATATATATATATATAATATATATATATATATAATATATAATACAAAATTAGACAAGAACGCAAAACATCCGACACTAGGTGATACAAAAAGGGACAATAAAACATCCAGATAGACGATACAAAAAAAAAACAAGGACGGGTCATTCAAAGCTTTCTTTTCTCTGTCAAAAACCAGATCATCCTCGCAATTTCGTCTGATTAATCTTGAGATTTTTCTCCAATCAGGCCAGCTCCAAGGAAAAACTAAGCTAAGATCATTAGATTCCTTGGAAGAAAGCATCGAATGTATACAAAAACAAGGACGGAAAAACAGACGATGTTACACAAGTATAAATACAATATAAATACAATAAAAATAGTAACAGGACATAACAACAGGTGTCTTTCGACTTGGGACGAATTGAATTAACCTGGCGCGTGTGTAAATGAAGCCTTACGGCAGAGATAGAAATTCACAAGAAAAAATGACGGGATGTGGTCTCACAAAAGAAAGATTTTTTTTTCTCTACTTCGGTCATTTGTCGGTTGTCAAGTGTAAGTCAGATCCGATATAGTCTTCGTTATTTTCAAGACGATGGGGAATGAGAGTAGAATATTGCTACTATTTCTAGCGCGTAGAGCGATTACATAGAGCCTCACTAGTGGGTTCCTACCTGGCCCAGTAGACCGTTTATAATAAGTTAAGTAACAATAAAACGTTATAAAACCCAATTTC
>NC_043019.1:24861061-24867775 GCF_006345805.1 Octopus sinensis | reverse complement strand
ATTCGAACGATCAGATTTATTTTTGTCTTTTATTTTTTTGGTTGTATCTGCAAAACATTATAAAATGAAATTCTGTGTCATGTTTTAAATGTAAATATAGGTAACTCTACAAATGAATGAAAGCGCCATCCCAAACCTCTTGTGGAAGTTGAATCTCTTGTGACCAGCATGACTCAATGTCGCATTGAATTTTCAGAAACTTAAATCTGTATGTTTAAGCCATACGCGTGTGTGTGTGTGCGTAGATTTCCTTTGTGTGTATGTATATATACATATTTATGTGTGTGTGTGTGTGCTTTTGTATCTGTGTTTGTCCCCGAAACTTAGCGGTTCGAGAAAAGTGACCGATAGAGTAAGGACTAGACTTACAAAGAAATACAATTCCTTAAATGCTTAGCAAATGCAAGAGTTTCAAGTATACGTAGATATATGGGTGAGGGGGTGGTCTTTGTCTTTGTCTTTGTTCTCCATCACCGCTGCTTGACCACCGCTGTTGGTTTGTTTATGTTCCTGTGAGCTAGCGGTTCGGCAAAGTCTCTCAATCGAGGTTACTCGACTAAATGGTATGAAATTCCAAACACACTCCACGCTCTTGTTGACGGGCACGTTGGTGTCTTTGTTCTCCATCACCGCTTGACCACCACTGTTGGTTTGTTTATGTTCCTGTGAGCTAGCGGTTCGGCAAAGTCTCCAAATCGAGGTTACTCGACTAAATGGTATGAAATTCCAAACACACTCCACGCTCTTGTTGACGGGCACGTTGGTGTCTTTGTTCTCTCCATCACCGCTTGACCACATTGTTGGTTGTTTATGTTCCTGTGAGCTAGCGGTTCGGCAAAGTCTCCAAATCGAGGTTACTCGACTAAATGGTATGAAATTCCAAATACATCCCACGCTCTTGTTGACGGGCACGTTGGTGTAAAAGAGATGGAGAAAGACCTGGAAGACGGTGATTGGAATTACCAAGAAATGAATTAGGATTAGGAACCAAATATGGTGGAAAACGTGAGATCAGGAGATGAAAAGAAAAGATGGCGGAGGGGAGGGAGTTGCGACTATAGCCTCCCTGGGATGTGATTTTGATTGATTGAAAGAAATATTAAACAAAAATTACACAGACACGCACATACAGACATAGCGCACACACACACACGCACGCACACACACACACATACACACACACACACACACACACACACACACACACACACACACACACACTCATGCACATACACACGCTTATACACATGCACACATACAGTATATATTAATTTTGTTGGGAGTGACTTCCACATCATTGTCAACAAGATTATCGCAAATATTAGACTCCGCGCGTGTCGGATTGTGTGTGTGTACACACACACACACACACACACACACACACATACAAACATACATATGCATGTATGTATATCAAATAATTCATTTTAACGGCTGAGCTCGAAGTAGATAAAGCTATAAATAACAGTGTGTAAATATTGGTTTCAAATCTTGGCACAAGGCCAGCAATTTCATGGGAGGAGGTGGAAGTGTTATCATGTACATTGTTTTGTCTCGTATAAAAGATGGGCTACAGCAAATATCTGTCAATACCACAGATTTGCTTGTCAGTTGTTTGACCTTAACCAGTTGAGCATGTCCCTTAGTGCTGACGATATGTGCATCTCTGATCAAGAGCAGAAGTAGTGGGGGAGCATCATAGCCATGTGTTGAGAGGGATTCTTTGGGGTTTGAATAGTTCACCTCTGGAAACATGGGTGGTTCTTTCAACATCCTTAAACAACCTTATTCAGGGACCGTTTGAGCGGGATGGGCTACTCAACCTGAAGAAAATTTCTAACTGGGTCCCACCTGCAAGGTCATGTGCTGTTTCCTTGATATGAGATCACCATGTCGCCACAATATGGTTGTGATGCATGTGCCTGGTGTACCTTTATCAGACGGGTAGTCATGATGGGTATATGGGCTTCGTATATTTACTCCAGTGTCACTTTGATGGCATGAACTGCTCTCTCACTCAATAATAATAATAATAAAAATACCAATTACTCTTTTACTCTTTACTTGTTTCAGTCCTTTGAACTGCGGCCATGCTGGAGCACCGCCTTTAGTCGAGCAACTCGACCCCGGGACTTATTCTTTTTTGTAAGCCCAGTACTTATTCTATCGGTCTCTTTTTGCCGAACCGCTAAGTGACGGGGACGTAAACACACAGCATCGGTTTCAAGCAATGCTACGGAACAAACCACCACACACAAACACACACACATACATATACATATATATATACATATATACGACAGGCTTCTTTCAGTTTCCGTCTACCAAATTCACTCACAAGGCATTGGTCGGCCCGGGGCTATAGCAGAAGACACTTGCCCAAGATGCCACGCAGTGGGACTGAACCCGGAACCATGTGGCTGGTTAGCAAGCTACTTACCACGCAGCCACTCCTGCGCCTATTGTTAACCAATTGTTATTATTTTTAACACAAAAATACAAGAAATAATAACAGCAACAACAATTTTTGTATTTGTGTCTAGTCAATCCTTCCAATTTCCTCCAAATCTCGAATGCCGTTCTGCCAAGTCATAAGAAAGTAATTACAATAATGAGACCGTCTTACTTATAGCGACTTTCCTGCTGGCTATTCTTGAAATTATTAAATTCCAGATTAAGCGGTTTATTAATCCCCACCGCCTCACAAACTCACAACAACAACAGCAACAACAACAGCAACAACATTACCATACATTCATTTCTACAGCTTTCAGACTGAATTGACTTCGTCTACGACCTCGATTTTTTATAATTATTCTCACACCACACACACACACACACACACACACACACACACACACACACACACACATATATATATATAATATATATAATATATATATATATAATAGATATATATATATAATATACTTCATAATATTATGTGTACGTATATCATTATTTGAAGATTACAGTATTAAGTTAGTAATTCCGAGCTATATTGTGAAATAAACTTCAGTTAATAATCTGTACATTCATACATACATTCATATATATATATTATATATATGTTGTGTGTGTTTGTGTGTGTGTGTGTGTGTGTGTGTGAATATATATGTGTATATATATATATATATATATTATATATATATATATATATATATATATATAATATATATATGTGTATGTTTGTATATATTAAATTCTCTGAAGAGGCCGTGAGACATTCTTGTTAATGTCTCATGTATACCTGCTTTAATGCTACTAAGGTTAATAGGACATACCTATCTTCACGGCCGAAACAGCTGTCAGCTACGATGTAATTGTATTTTCTATTTCTATTTCTATGTCTATTGTATATTTGTAATATTATGTATAATGTCATTGCTGTTGGTAATGGTTTAATAAGTATTGATTGGGTATTATCTGATGGTTGATGATTGATTTAGGTATGTTTCCATTTTCTGATTTTGTATATATATTATATATATATTGTTATATATGTATATATATATAGATAGATAGACAGAGAGATGCACACACCACACACACACACACACACACACACACACACACACACACACACACGCACACACAATACGAGATGCATCCCAGAAGTTTCGAAACTTTGTTTTAGGAGAAGCAGTTATAACTTTCGTAGACTATTACAATTTTGTATATCATTACAATACATCGAATAAGCTGACCTGCCAGCTTATTTTTTTATTCCAGATTGAATGAGACGGCTGTACCAGCAACTTGAAGACACCCAACTTGTCACCGCTGACTAGTTTAGAGAACGCACTCGGGACGTGAAGAGAATTTGGATGCTCGGTATGCAATAAAGTTTTGAGTTAAACTGGGCAGAAAAATGCTATGCAAACTTATGAATGAACTTGTAAGAGCCGAGCGTCTGTTTATCGCTGGCACAAGAAATTGGAGGACGGCAGGGGGAGATGAGAGACGATGAGAGGTATGGGAGAAGATTCGTAATTCTTTGCATGAAAACTGTCATGAGTCCATAAAGACACAATTTGGAAATGGTGCGGCAGAATTATGCATGAAGATCTGAACATGGCGCAAATTTTGTGCAAAGTTTGTTCTCAGAGGGGTACAAGGGGTGGGAGGGGATGAAGGACTTCCTGGAAAAGTCTGACGGGGATGGACTTCCTGGAAATGTCCAAGGAGTGTGAGTTGACGGGGAGGAAATGGAAGAAGTGGAGGAAGGCACTTCTTGGAGAAGTCCGAGGACTTCCTTGAAAAGTCGGAGGAGGATTTGAGGGGGGGAAATTAGAAGTTCGATTGGAGTCTTTTGATGTTAGAGAAGGTGAGAGGCGGGGATAATTGTCCAGTGCCTTTAGTTTTAGGAGTAGGCATCTGGGTAGAGGGTGTCAATGTGTTATGATTGAAAGATAATCCTCGGATGGGTGTTTAGTTCGAATACTTGCGACAAAGCGAATACCCATGAAGGTACTCATAGGCCTGGAGATAGTGTTCAGAGAGAAAACTTAATATGCCCAGCACCTAAAACAAGATTGCTGTGCTATTTCAGATGAGACTACATTAGATAAATGGTGATCCGGAAAGAAAACAATACACACACACACAATATATGATATATATAATATATATATATATAATATATATATATATATATATATATATATATATATATATATATACATATACATGTATGCGTATATATATATATATATATATATATATATATATATATATATATGCGGTGCATCAGCATGGCCGCAGCTCTAAAAAAAGAATATATATATATATATACGTTACCAAAATATGGACCCGTGTTTTACAAGTATACAAGTAGATACAGATACATAATATCCGTGTCTACACTCGCAGACATCCATACACACACATATACCTGTCTACCTTTCTATCTACCTTTATCTACCTATGTGTGTGTGTGTGTGTGTGTGTGTGTGTGCGCGCACACAATATTAATACACATACACCAGGCTATAAAAAAAGCAATATGTTCGCCGAAATACCATGAAACTGCACACACACAACCAACCGTTATCACTATATTCATCATGAAATAATTTCAGTTATGAAATTAAGCAAACGTTCAGATAATAATTTGTTGTTTTTTGACTTGATGTCTGGTGATAATAACAACAGTAATATAAGTGATAACAAGAGACGGACGAATGTTACGTGACTTCAACCAGGATATTGAAGATAACGACAGTGGGAGAAGAAAGAAAGATCGGAAGATGACTGAGGTGAGGTGTGGAGAATTATTGTCGACTTAAACGACTCCCAGTATGCGACTGGTACTTCTTTGTCAACATCCGATCTTTCCATCCAACAGGTGCAGGTATGGCTTTGTAACGATCAGAAAGTTCGCAACTAGTAAGTCCCTGGTTCAGTCCCACTTCGTGTCACCTTGCTAAGTTACCCACAACCACAGACTTAAGTATGGAAATGTACGGATGCCCATCGGGTATGTACGTTGGAGAGGGGGTAGTTTTTTTGGTTTTGGGTGGTAGACTTAATACGTTGCTGTGCTTAACAACAACACCTGGTCCCTGGGTGTACTACACCCCGCTGCAAACATTAAGACCAGGTCTCCGGTCTGAAGATTATTACCCTCCACTCCACCATTTTATGGAGGCCGTGTTAAAGGTCACGAGTACTTCCGTTCCGCTTTTATCCAATAAAAACATTTTTAAAATGTTACAAGGGCAATAATTTTGTCGGGAGACATCGTCTACTTAATCGACCCCCAGTATTTCGAACGTCCTTAATTAAATCCAGTACTTCGCAAGTACTTAATCGACCTCAGCACTTCGCAAGGACCTAATTCAAACGATATACGGAAAGGTAAAAGGCAAAATTGACTTCTTCCGGGAGGATTTGAACTCGGTATTTATGAAAGTGACGTAAGTGAACACAGCAAAGTATTTAGTCCGACATTCCCCCCACCGGCGTCACCGCCATCACCGCAGTCAGCACCACCGTCGCCACTGCATGCAGAGTAATAATTACTACAAACACAAACACACCAAACAAACCTTTATTTCGTGTTTGTTATTGTTGTTGTTGTTGTTGGAATGTGTGCGAGTGGGAGTGAAACTGATAAATCAGCATTTTTACATTATTGCCTACTGCCAAAATAGAGAGAGGGTGTGATGGGCGGGAGAGAAGAGCAAGCGAGACAGAGGGAGAGGGAGAGAGAGTCAGAGAGAGACAGAGAGAGAGAGGGAGAGAGAGAGAGAGAGAGAGAGACAGAGAGAGACAGAGAGAGAGAGAGGTGTTGTTGTATGTTCTCATCAAATCGGTGTGCAATCAGTAAAAAAAAAAAGAAATTGTTGTCTTTAAACTTTCTCTTTATTTTCTTTGGACTTTCTTCCGACAACAAAAGATGGCTATCTCGTCTCTCGTCTGATGTCGTCGTGGAACGCATTAAATTCTTTCGAAACTCAGAAAACAATTTAGGCTCGATTCCAGCATTGTAGTTGCAACAGCAGCAACAGCAACAGCAACAGCAGCAGCAGCAGTGATGGATTTCATCGGAAGCTGCATCATCGAGGCTAATTCACGTGGGGAAAGGCACGAATGTCACAACTACTCAAATATCTGACGAAGAATTAATATTTTACGGGTCACTTCTCTCTCCCCCATCTCCCTCCCTCTCTCTCTCTTTCTCTCTGCGTGTGTAGATGTGTGTGTGTGTGT
>NC_043019.1:24853561-24856061 GCF_006345805.1 Octopus sinensis | reverse complement strand
TGCTTTTTTATTAAAGCTGCAAAAACAACACAAAACTGTTACTCGGATTTTTATGTTTCCGTTCGTCAGACAGTTGCGATCTGTCTGATGAATGGAAACGTGAAACTCTGGGTAACAGCTTTGTGATGTAAACCCGGGACCATGTGGTTGGGAAGTAAAAGTTCTTACCACAGAGTTACGCTTGCGCCTTTAATAGATTATTTCTAAAATATTGTACTGTAAGCAGGAATGCCTGTGTGGTAAGTAGATTGCTTACCAACCACATAGTTCTGGTTTCAGTCTCATTGCGTGGTACCTTGGGCAAGTGTTTTCTATTATAGCCTCGGGCCAACCAAAGCCTTGTGAGTGCATTTGGTAGACGGAAACTGAACGAATCCCGTCGTATATTATATATATATATATATATATGTGTGTGTGTGTGTGTGTGTGTTGTGTGTGTGTGTGTGTGTGTATTTGTGTGTCTGTGTCTGTCCCTCCTATCATCGCTTGACAACCGTTGCTGGTGTGTTTACGTCCCCATAACCTAGTGGTTCGGCCAAAAAACCCCGACAGAATAAGTACTAGGTTTACAAAGAAAAAGTCCTGTGGTCGATTTGTTCGACTAAAGGCGGTGCTCCAGCATGGCCGCAGTCAAATGACTGAAACAAGTAAAAGAATAAAATAATAAAAAATCTAGAGTATTCTAATGGTGTCCTACTCCGATGGTTGATGGTTCTTCACGAATAAAACTCAGCAGAACTGGCACAGGGTTACAAATTTGTTATGTAAGCGACTCTTAATTTGTTTATTTGTGAGGTCAAGCGTTGTCATTTAATTTTCCTCTTCACTGCTGTTATTTTGATGATAGACATTGTTAACATAGAAAAGTTCTGATGTTAATTTATATGAAGCAAGCACTATTGATGGCGTTTATTGTTTCCATTGAAAAACTGGCGTCTTGACAGGCGTTGTTTCAATAGAAAATATTTATAATTCTGTGAAATTGTTTGGTGAGAGATATTAAGAGTTTGATTTACGTGGTACGGCAGAACCAGACTCACCGCTTGCCGCGGTAACCCAAATACTGACCGATGAACATTCTAGAATATTCTTGAACATATTAAAAACAATGAATTCGCCATATTAGTCGCGAAATTTGGTAATTTGTACAAAATATATAAAATATGTTGGGCGTTGTGCTTAGAATAATAATTATAATAATAATACTGTCTACTAGAGGCTCAAGACCTGAATTTTTTTGTGGGGGAGGGTTAAGCCAATTACATCGGCCCCAGTACTTAACTGGTACTTAATTTATCGACCCCGATAGGATGAAAGGCAAAGTCGACCTCAGCGGAATTTGAACTCAAAGCGTAGGCGACAGACGAAATGCCACTTAACATTTCACCCGGCGTGCTAACGATTCTGCCAGCACGCCACTTTTATAACAATAATAATAATAATAATAATAATAATAATAATAATAATAATAATAATAATCCTGATAGCAACAATACCAACAACAGCAACTACTACTACCACCACCACTACTACTACTACTACTACTACTACTACTACTACTACTACTACTACTACTACTACTACTACTGCTAATGCTGCAACAATATTTACAATCGCAACAGTAATAACTACTGCATTAATAGTAGTAGTTGTAGTAGTAGTATATTGAAAATAATGAATGATGATGATAGTGATGATGGTGGTGGTGATGATGGTTGGTGGCGGTTGGTGGTGGCGGTGCTGGTGGCGGCCACGGCGGTGGTGATGATGATGATAATGAAGATCAGAGAGATTAAAGAGATAAATAAGATGATGACGAAGTAAAAGAAGTCGCTGCTGCTGCTGCTACTGCTGCTGCTGTTGTCGTTGTTGTTGCTGAAGATGATGCTGATGGTGCTGATGATGACGACAACGACGAAGATGATAATGATGGTGGTGGTGGTGGTGGTGGTGGTGGTGGAGGTGGTGGTGGTGGTGGTGGTTGTGGTTGTGGTGGTGGTGGTGGTGGTGGTGGTGTGGTGGTGGTGGTGGTGGTGTGGTGGTTGTGGTGGTGGTGGTGGTGTGGTTGTGGTGGTGGTGGTGATGGTGGTGGTGGTGGTTGTGGTGGTGATGGTTGTGGTTGTGGTGGTGGTGGTGGTGTTGTGGTGGTGGTGGTGGTGGTGGTGGTGGTGGTGGTTGTGGTGGTTGTGGTGGTGGTGGTGGTGGTGGTGATGGTGGTGGTGGTTGTGATAGTGGGAAAGAAGTTGAAGATAAGGAAGAAGAATATGGAGAGAAAAAATGATTAATATGGTGAAGCAGAAGACTCTAATGATGATTATGATGATGATGGTGGTGATGATAGCGATGGTTAATTAGTTCTGGTACAGATGGAGTGTAGTGGTGCGTAGCATTGGTGAGAGATATGGTATATGGTAGGCGACAGTACCACTGGACGATATGGTACCTAGTGTCATAGCACTGGTGACCCTAGAATGGTAGATAGTTACTGAGGACACAATAG
>NC_043019.1:24836061-24843561 GCF_006345805.1 Octopus sinensis | reverse complement strand
CTGGGTTTGAACTCATATTGTAAAGGTACGCTAAGAAATACCTATTTGTTTACTACCTACAAGGGTCTAAACAGAGAGAAGACAAACAAGGACAGACAAACGGATTAAGTCGATTATATCGACCCCAGTGCGTAACTGGCGCTTTATTTATCGACCCCGAAAGGATGAAAGGCAAAGTCGACCTCGGCATAATTTGAACTCAGAACGTAGCGACAGCATTTCGGCCGGCGTGCTAACGTTTCTGCCAGCTCGCCGCTTGGCTAATAAATACCTATTTGTTTACTACCCACAAGGGGCTAAACATAGAGGTGACAAATAAGGACAGACATAGGTATTAAGTCGATTACATCGACCCCAGTGCGTAACTGGTACTTAATTTATCGACCCCGAAAGGATGAAAGGCAAAGTCGACCTCGGCGGAATTTGAACTCAGGTCGTAACGGCAGACGAAATACGGCTAAGCACTTCACTCGATGTGCTAACGTTTCTGCCAGCTCGCCGCCTTTGCTAATAAATACCGCTAGGCATTTTCATAGACACTCTACCGATACTACTAAATCACTGCTCTTTAGGAAAATACTTCTTCTACGCGGTCCACCGTATATTACTGGTATCTATTTTACTGCGACTGCGGTTGACGACATCGTCCAATTCAGAAACGAGTCACTACTGTGAAGTATTTGAGATAAAGTGGAAAACACTTAGACCGGTGCTCTACGATGTCAAACGTCTCTGCCAAACTCCAGCAAATATTGGTTCGAGAATCATTAAAGAACTCTGGACATATATTATCAATTCGATTGCAACTCTTCCTACCCCAACAAAAAAGCTTCTTTAATCCTTCCGATGAGAGTAACTCATTCACAGCTGAGTGGGTTGCAACTATGTGAAATGAAGTGTTACTCAAGAGCGCAACGCATCAGCCAGGCTGGAATTCGAAATCATGACCACTTGGTCACGCAGTCGGATGTGGGTATGAAAACCAATACCATGTAGCAAACGCTGTAGTGACTGCGTCCTGGTTTCGGTTCTTGTATGTAACCATTTGTTTCCCCTTTCGCCTTTCTTCATGACTTGATTGTCGGTTGTGTCTCATTTTTTTTAAACGGTAATGAAATTTGAGAAAGATTTGGCTGCTATTTCTGAAACTTCGCGCGACCACGTAGCAGCACTTTCACTTTCATTGATATATTTCAATTAAGAGAAAGACAATGCATAATGTTGTTCTAATTCCTGCAAAAACATGGAATGGCTTTAGCTGGAACTTGTTTTATCTTCGGTCTGATGTAGCAAGACTGGCATGAAGTTAAATGACAACATAAACTAAAAGGTCTGATAAAAAAAAAATTGGGGACTGGTGTTGTAAAAACCAAACTACAACGCATATCAACTGGGCATTTAATCTCCTTCGAAGTAGTCTCCTTCTGAAGCCACACACTTTATCCAGCGACGTTTCCATTCATGGAAGCATTCCTGGAACCAGTGACGGCTCGTAGATAAAATTAGTTGGGGTACTGCTTCAGAAAATTTTTAGCCGTTGTTTTAATATTGTGTAAAAGGAAAGAAACATATGAAAAGAATATTTATACATAAACTTGATCGGTTCGCGTTTTAGCTACTGCCGGGTAGTGTGTTTCATTTCTTCACTGAACACCGCCGCGAATTCCCTCTTGGTTTTCACCCCCACCCCCAAATCACAAAATAAGGGGGGGGGGAATCTGCCCTATTTTTCAAATCTCGGCAGTAACACTGAAGCTGGAAGCAGGACAATAATCTAATTCTACACTTTATCACATTCAAGAATATAAACACGTTCACTGGTACTGCGTGAACGACAGTGCTATCTCTTCCTAGCGTGAAGCTTCCTATCTCGGACATATGAGCATGCGCACAACAGCCAAACACCGCGTCGTTGAAACTGTGAAGCACAGTTCTATACAAGGATTTTTGTATTTTTTCATAAACTAGGGGATGGTTACTGAGATTAAGCTTAAGGATTGTATAATGTACAAGTATAAAGAAGGAATTTTTTTAAAAAGGGCTCATTATATTGAATGTTATCGATAATATCAGTGGAAAATAAGGGCTGCTGTAGTTCCGCAGTGCCTATATATGAGCCGCCACTGCCTGGAACCCTTTTCGAGGGAGAGCGAGCAGCTGTCCTGTCACATTCTCTTTGATTTCCTCAACTCTTAAAATCTTGTTGGGGTCTTCCACTGCGAAGACCGAGCCTTAGTTTCGTAGTTATAGCTATAAACCCATGATTTGTCACATGTTACGACCGTTTTCAAAAGGCTTTCGTTTTCCTCGGCACCATTTAGGGGATCTCGTACAGCTGAAACTCGATCTTCTCTTTGAGGTGACCACACTCGACACACTTTATTTTCAAGCACTGCTATAAACAATGGAAGCGAGCGGGATCATTATAACTTAGTGTGCATGCGCGACAGAGTGCAAGGTCAATTTGTGTCAAACGACTTCACTCTTAGTACTTTAGCTCCATTTCCTTAGCAACAGTTCCGATGGGCAAAGTGCCTTCCGGTGTTTAGTTAAATCCATTTACGTCCTAAATTTAAACCTGATCGTTGCCGACTTTCCTTTCATCCCCCCAGATTGAAAAGCCGAGATTAACATCTTGTACAGAAACCAATGAAGATTACTAAACTCCAACCCACCTCACTATAAAATCTAGTCTTGATTCTAACTAGCAAATCTTTACCTTTAATTCTTTTCTCTGGGATCCTATTCGGTCAGAATCAACGAAATCGGTAAAATAAGCCCCAGTCTTATACTGAGGAGTCAATCGATCGAACTCGTTCCCTACAAATCCCAGGTACTCTGTCAATCTTAAATACTACAAAAGTTGGTACTGAATTAAGTTGATTTTCTTTATATATATATATATATATATATATATATATATAATATATATATATATATATATATATTATATAAAACATTATTGGTGAATGAAGAAATGGAGCTGAGCTGACGCAGATTGAACAGAAATCGTTTTATTTCATTCTACACGTGTTTCGAAAGGCACAAATTACCAAAATCCGATTGAATAATGGGACCATATTGTGTCTTTCTCTTCAGGAAGAAAAAAGGAATCCGTTGGAAAACAAAAACAGAACAGAGGCAGAGCAAAAAAACAAATCGAACTGTGTGCTCCTAAGACCCATGGCGAAACTGTTTATCAGTGCTTGTTGAGAACCGGTGGCTGAAGAATTCAACAGGTCAGGCATCGGTCAAACATGTGGGTGAGGGTGTATAGATGTTCTTGTGACCGAGAATAAAGCTGACTATTTAAAGAATATTGGATGTTTTATAAGGGGCGAGAAAAATCTACTTAGAGACGTGTGTGTGTGTATACTGTTCTATATATGTGGGTGTTGGCGTAGGGGTAGAAAACATTTTTGTGTACGTGTGTGCGTTTGATCGTTCGGCTGTCAGTGGCTACTGCCGTGCGTGATAACCGTTGGGTGGCAGAAAGAAAAAAAATAAAGAAATTATATATATATATTTTATGTTTTATGTGTGTGTGTGTGTGTTCATCTAAGCCTACCTTGACAAGGAAACCCCCCGCTGTGAAAAAAACAAGCCCCGTTTGTCTTACAGGAGTAATTTCCCTTGCAGTGGTTAATTGTTAGATATCTTAAAATCTATTTCAGAATTTGTTACCAAGGGCTATGGGTGCCGGTCTTATTTATAAACGCTATTTAAGGCCAGATAAGTGTAAACGCCGCCAATGGGGGCATCGAAAAGCCGACTGTAAGAGCCGTTCCATCCGGCCTCTGGCAAAACAAAATATGGAAGAGTCGGAGACACAAAGGTTGCACTGTCTTCTGCCCCTATCAAATGGGAGGGCCACCGACAAAATTGACCCTTCCAGCCTATAGCTTAAGTTCGCATCCTTCAGTCGCCATATGAGATTACTTGAGTCCCGTGGTCTGGCGCTTGTTCACGGTTTGTAATCCCCTTGGTAAGCAGATTAGAACTAACCTCCCCCTCATGTTTAGACAAGCCATCGCCAATAACTTCCCAGAAATTCCAAATATTACTCCACGGTTAACTCACATAAAGTTAGGATAGCTTCTCCACACTAAAACCTCGCACGATAATCGCCTCCCATAATAATAGGCTACTTACTAAGACCCTATCACCTTTTTCCGGAGGCAGCCTCTTCGCTCCCGGTTTAATGCTCAGTAGGAATAATTATAGTAGTAATAATGATATGAGAGCCAGTACAGTGAACATAATCTCAGCCAGCAGGGAGTACCCACTAGGGGTATAGTTATAAATAGGGGTGTTGTGGTTGATGGTAACAATGGGAGTAGGGTAGAGGCCCTTAGCATCCCCAGCATCATTTCCGCAATAGCAGTACCACGGGCAGTAGCAATGACAGCACTCTGATAGATAGTGGAGAATCAGGGGTTATTCCTATAGTTAATAGTGACGTAGTGGAAAATGAGTAGTAAGCGGCTGCAGGTCTCGGAACGAATATAGTGACAGGAACGCAGTTCTAATTTCAGAAACCAATCCTAGCAGAGTAAGATTCACGTCGGCGAACTCCAAGATCAAAAACGCCCGTCTACCAATGCAAGGTTTACACGGACTCAGATGCCTTCACTTATATAGGGGCATCATCCTCAAGATTGTCTTTGCGTGTCTCCAACCATTACGCAACTTTTCGGGACGTGAACAAGCGCCAGACCACGGGACTCAGTAAGCTAATATGGCGACTGAGGATGCGAACTTAAGCTATAGGCTGGAATGGTCAATTTTGTCGGTGGCCCTCCCATTTGATAGGGGCAGAAGACAGTGCAACCTTTGTGTCTCCGAACTCTTCCATATTTTGTTTGCCGAGGCCGGATGGTAAACGGGCTCTTACAGTCGGCTTTCGATGCCCCCATTGGCGGCGTTACACTTATCTGGCCTTTAAATAGCGTTTATAAATAAGACCGGCACCCATACCCTTGGTAACAAATTCTGAAATAGATTTAAGATATCTACAATTAACCACTGCAAGGGAAATACTCCTGTAAGACAAACGGGGCTGTTTTTTCACAGCGGGGGGTTTCCTTGTCAAGGTAGGCTTAGATGATGAACACACACCACACACATAAAACATAAAAATATTATAAATTCTTTATTTTTTTCTTTCTGCCACCCAACGGTTATCACGGCAGTAGCCACTGACAGCCGAACGATCAAACGCACACACACGTACACAAAAAATGTTTTCTACCCCTACGCCAACACACACATATATAGAACAGTATACACACACACACGTCTCTAAGTAGATTTTTCTCTCGCCCTATTAAAAACATCCAATATTCTTTAAATAGTCAGAAACTTTATTCTCGGTCACAAAGAAATCTAACCCACCCTCACCACATGTTTGACCGATGCCTGACCTGTTGAATTCTTCAGCCACCGGTTCTCAACATACACTGATAAACAGTTTCGCCATGGGCTCTAGGAGCACAGTTCGATTTGTTTTTGCTCTGCCTCTGTTCTGTTTTTGTTTTTCAACGGATTTCCTTTTTTCTTCCTGAAGAGAAAGACACAATATGGTCCCATTATTCAATCGGATTTTGGTAATTTGTGCCTTTCGAAACACGTGTAGAATGAAATAAAACGATTTCTGTTCAATCTGCGTTCAGCTCCATTCTTCAATTCACCAATAATGTTTTAATTTCAATTATCCGCACCAACGCACGGTTGCAACCCAGATGGTTGTACCTCCAACCGTGCTGTTCACTGCTGTGATTTTTGCTACTAAGGTATCGGTTAAACTTTTGATTAATCTACTACAAGATTATTCATCTTTCTATTTCAATAATATATATATATATAGATATATATATAGATATATATATATATATAAGATATATATATATTATATTATATGTATATATATATATATATATATATAATGTAGTATATATATATGTATATATATATATGTGTAAATATATATAATATATATATATAATATATATGTATGTATATATATATGTATATATATATATGTGTATATATATATATATATATATATATATATATATATATATATATATACATATATATATATACATATAATATATACATATATCTATATGTATATATATATATATAATATATATATATACATATATATATATACATATATATATTATATATATATACACACATATATATACATATATATTTCTTTTATTGTTTCAGTCATTTGACTGCGGCCATGCTGGAGCACCGCCTTTAGTCGAGCAAATCGACCCTGGGACTTATTCTTTGTAAGCCCAGTACTTATTCTATCGGTCCCTTTTTGCCGAACCGCAAAGTGACGGGGACGTAAACACACCAGCATCGGTTGTCAAGCAATGCTAGGGGGACAAACACATACACAAACACATACACGCACACACACACATATATATATATATATATACATATATACGACGGGCTTCTTTCTGTTTCCGTCTACCAAATCCACTCACAAGGCATTGGTCGGCCCGGGGCTATAGCAGAAGACACTTGCCCAAGATGCCACGTAGTGGGACTGAACCCGGAATCATGTGGTTGGTTAGCAAGCTACTTACCACACAGCCACTCCTACGTCTATACATATAAATATATATACACATATATATATACATATATACATATATATACATAATATATACATACATATATATGTATATATTATTATATATATACATATATATATACATATATATATATGTGTATATATATACATATATATGTATATATATACATATATATATATATATATACATATATATATATATTTGTGTGTATGTATATATATATATATATATGTGTGTGTGTGTGTGTGTGTGTGTGGTGTATGTGTGTGTGTGTGTGTGTGTGTGTGTGTGTATGTGTGTGTGTGTGTGTGTGTGTGTGTATGTGTGTGTAGAAAGAGAGTGAGAGAGAGAGAGAACATAGTGAAAACTTTTGTTTCCTCTCCAGTGCCAGAAAATCCCCATCTTTGTTTAGATCCTGACCCAGAAGAAGCTCAAGTGCGACCGTCTTGGATCACTACTCACATATCTTTGATGTTATTGTTGCTACTACGCCACGCACTCACAGTCACATCATACCCCAAAAAAGTCTCTGCGGCTGATTAGCAACGACTCTTTTTCACAACACATTACAATCGTTGATTCTTGAACTAACTATTCTTTATCTTTACCGCTTCTACAACAGCCACTACTCCTCTGAACTACCAGGCCGTATGATTCCTCCGCTCAATCACCCTCCCCTGTTTCTCTCCTCTCTTTGTGACATCTCGACGATACGCCATTCATCAAAATCCACATCTAAACACATCATCAAATCATACCTTTCCAAAGCTGCAGAACCCTAGCATTTCTTTCCTGATCGTAGTTTCCTATCTAACTGAGTATCAAGCACATTAATCTAAAAAGTTTTAAAGAGACCTTAAGGATCTAATTACTTAAAAAA
>NC_043019.1:24826061-24831061 GCF_006345805.1 Octopus sinensis | reverse complement strand
TTTATTTTAGCTTCTCGTTAAAGTTACATGCTCTAAAGTAGCATAGATTACCTTTATTAAATAGCTCTTAAGTTAGATTAGATATACGTGCCTTAGTCTTATCTATAATGCAGTGTGCTTTTTTTTTATCGTGGTTGGAGTCTCTATTATGTACTTTATCACTTCCGCTACAAAAGGTGGAGCATTTAATTGTGTTTAGATTCAATATTACATCTAGAAAATTTACTATTTTCGAGTTCGAATTTATTGTAATTTTGAAATCAAATTATTTAAAATTGCAGTTAAGTGTTGTTTTTTTAATTTTGACATGATTTTGACTAAATCATCAACATTTATCTTATGGTATAAGGAAGCACTCCGTCGGTTACGACGATGAGGGTTCCGGTTGATCCGAATCAACGGAACAGCCTGCTCGTGAAATTAACGTGTAAGTAGTTGAGCACTCCACAGACACGTGTACCCTTAACGTAGTTCTCGGGGATATTCAGCGTGACACAGAGAGTGACAAGGCCGGCCCTTTGAAATACAGGTACAACAGAAACAGGAAGTAAGAGTGAGAGAAAGTTGTGGTGAAAGAGTACAGCAGGGATCACCACCATCCCCTGCCGGAGCCTCGTGGAGCTTTTAGGTGTTTTCGCTCAATAAACACTCACAACGCCCGGTCTGAGAATCGAAACCGCGATCCTACGACCGCGAGTCCGCTGCCCTAACCACTGGGCCTTTGCGCCTCCACTATCTTATGGTATATATGGTAAACGGCGCTTCTGTTCAGTTTTTCAGGTGAGTAAACTATACAGTCAACAGAAAATACAGAATGAAAGAGAACGGTACAGCTATCGAATTATTAACAGTTTCAGATCTATACTTTAGAATTTTGTTAGAATTCGTTTAAATATGTTACAAACATATCTCATGAATCGAGAGAAAATGTTCCCAGTTGGTTCACTTACTTTTGTATCAGCTTCATAACTATTCAGAGATGACTAAGTCTCTCTAACACAGCATGAACATTAAAGTTGTTTTAGTATATTGAAGTTTATATTGTTGAAAAACATGTACAAGTCTTGCTGTGTGAACTGACAAACACGTTCTAAGTAGATCTGGGTTCCTTTTTATTTGACAAGATAAAACGGTCGTCAGTCCAATACGCGCGCCGTGCTGCAGAGAACTTGGCTAGATTTCTCAGCCTACCTTTCACGACAAAACTATATATATGTTCAACAACACACACACACACACACACACACACACACACACACACACACACACACACACACACACACATATCGATATCTGTTGGTATCCATATGTGTTATGTTTGTATTTATGAATATGTTTATATGTGTATATATATATACAGGGGTGGCTGTGTGTAAAGTAGCTTGCTTACGAACCACATGGTTCCGGGTTCAGTCCCACTGCGTGGCACCTTGGGCAAGTGTCTTCTACTATAGCCTCGGGCCGACCAAAGCCTTGTGAGTGGATTTGGTAGACGGAAACTGAAAGAAGCCTGTCGTATATATGTATATATATATATAATGTATGTGTGTGTGTTTGTGTGTTTGTGTTTGTCGCCCTAGCATTGCTTGACAACCGATGCTGGTGTGTTTACGTCTCCGTAACTTAGCGGTTCGGCAAAAAAAGACCGATAGAATAAGTACTGGGCTTACAAAGAATAAGTCCCGGGGTCGATTTGCTCGATTAAAAGCGGTGCTCCAGCATGGCTGCAGTCAAATGACTGAAACAAGTAAAAGAGAAAAGAGAAGGAGAATATATATTTCTCTCTCTCTCTCTCTCTATCTATCTATCTATCTATCTATCTATCTATCAATCTATCTATCTATCTATCTATCTATCTATCTATCTGTCTGTCTGTCTGTCTGTCTGTCTGTCTGTCTGTCTGTCTATCTATCTATCTATCTATCTATCTATCTATCTATATGTATGTATATGTATATAGCATGCTTATTGCATCAAAAGTTGAGAGGTTACTCAGAGTTTAACCCTGGGTGGGCTGCTCATGACTGAGATGAAAAGGGTGTTTGCAACAAGGAAAATAGTAAAATAGGGGAAAAAATGTTGATTGGGCATAAGTGTGTGTGTGTGTGTGTGTGTGTGTGTGTGTGTGTGTGTGTGTACGATTCTAATATTCGTTTCTTATAGTCAGAGAAATATGTGCAATTTTGCTGATGCATGTGATTTGGTGAAGATGATCACGTGGTTAACACCTGTGTAAACAAACAGGAGAAATATTAAGGGAGAAAAATTGTTCCAGTTGATGTTGTAGGTGATATGTGACCAGATACATACACACATACATAGATAGATACATATATAACGTATGTATACACACACACCACACACACACATATTATATATATATATATAATATATATATATATATATATATATATATATATATATATACATACATATGTATACATATGTATATATATGTGTGTGTGTGTCTTTTATCTTTTAGTTTTGACTTGAGACTGCGGCCATGCTGGGGCACTGCCTAGAAATTTTAGTCGAATGAATCGATCCCAATACTTATTTGTTAAGCCTGGTACTTATTCTGTCGTTCTTTTTTGTCGAACCGCTATGTTACGGGGACGCAGACACACCAACATCGGTTTGAAGCGATGGTAGGAGGACGAACACAGACACAAAAACAAACACATATAATATACATACCTACATATACATACATACATACACTCACACATACACACACATACACACACACACACACACACACACACACACACACACACACACACACACACATTAATAAGTGAGGGTGCAAAACAGCACCTACAATTGCTAGAAATGAAAGACAAAATTTAACTCGAACAACCATATATATATATATATATATATATATATATATATATATATATATATATATATACGACGGGCCTCTTTGAGTTTCCGTCTGCCAAATCCACTCACAAGGCTTTGGTCAGCCTGAGGCTATAGCAGAAGACACGTCCAAGGTGCCACGCAGTGGAACTGAGCCTGGAACCATGTGGTTAGAAAACAAGCTTCTTACCACACTACTACGCCTACACTCATTTGTGTGGTGTGTGTGTGTGTGTGTGTGTGTGTGTGTGTGTGTGTGTGTGTGTATCCTGTTGATTCCAACTGTATAAGTGTAGAGGTCTGTGGATTTGGGGACAAAGCACATGCTGCCGGTTGACATCGGTCTGTGTCTAAGGGTTGTTCCTGGGAAATTGGTCCAGTTGTGTGAATCGAAAGGGCTGAGCTGTTCAGTGTTTTGATCATGGACAACTACGGGACCAATAAGAGAATCCGAACTGCCAAACATTACCGATTTTACACCAAGGCGCATGGCTCAGTGGTTAGAGTGTCGAGCTTACGATCGTAAGGTTGTGAGCTCGAATCCCGGACCGGGCTGCGTGTTGTGTTCTTGAGCAAGGCACTTTATTTCACGTTGCTCCAGTTCACTCAGCTGTAGAAATGAGTTGCGACGTCACTGGTGCCAAGCTGTATCGACCTTTGTCTTTCCCTTGGATAACACTGGTGGCGTGGAGAGGGGAGGCTGGTATGCATGGGCGACTGCTGGTCTTCCATAAACAACCTTGCCCGGACTTGTGTCTAGGAGGGTAACTTTCTAGGTGCAATCCCATGGTCATTCATGACCGAAGGGGGTCTTTACCCTTTACATCATTGTTCTGTTTCGTATGCTTGGGTGTGTATACCTACCTACCAACCCACCTACACACACACGCGCGCGCGCATATTGTGAGGTACAGAATGAGCTCATCGAGACTTAGTCGTTGGAGTCCCGGATGTAATGCTTGATGCCATTCGTCCTGGGCCTGAGCAACTTGTAGGCTGATGGCGTGCAAACCACGCAGCACATGCCTCAAGTACCTGTGGTCAATGCTGCTTTTCTTTCATATCCGAATTTGTCGTTACGTATGCATTGTTCGGACATACCTGCACATGGTTGGCACGCCGTCAGCGTATAAGTCGTGGACTGACGAAGTGATTTATTTCCGACCCGGGTCAGATACGTAATGCTGACAAGCCACAAAAATGGCGAAACATCGATGTCCATCACACCTGGATGGGATTGAGGGTGAGTTGTCTCGCCTGTTCATGACTCTAAGGTGGTTTTACACCCGGCGCTTTTGCGAGAGTATTCTTCACCGCACCGATAGCAGCCTACCGGCAAATACACGTCGCATGTGCGTTAAGTATATGTGGTCGAGAGTGTTTATTACTCTACTGCTGCTTGTATTTAATATTTGAGCATACACACACACACACATACACACAACACACACGCACACACACACACACACACACACACACACACATGTACATATACACATGTGTGTATTTTATGACTTAAACAGTTCAAAAGTAAGTAAAAATGTCCCTGACCTCTGCAGAACTTCAGAGACTGAGGAGTTCGAAACCTCTTTTGCTTATCTGAAGGTCTCCAGGAAACATGTACAGTGTGAGAGTGTAAAGCTGGAGGGGCGTGACGAAAGTCGGAGAAACGGGTGAGCTTGGGTGGTGATGGTCTGCTTCACGACAATCGAGAGAAATAGCAGCTGTTGTAGTAGCGGTATGTAACCTTAGATAGATGCTGTTTTGGGCGTTTTTATATGTGCAGCTACTTTGTTCCGGATGTAGGGGCAGGATTCCACTGTATGCTTTAGTTGGGAGTCATCGACTGGTTAGAGTTAAATTGTTTCCTAGTTCTGACGAAGCTGGTTCGATTTGGGGTTGCAGATTTAACCAGGCCTGTGCAAATTGGGTAAAAGGCCTTGGCTAGGTCTGAAATGTAGTCCTCATTTCAAATTACTCGCCATGTATTTTAGAGAACTCATTATTAAACACACAGGGTTTATATATAAGGGTAACTAATACCGGCATTAAGCGTATATACTTGTAACTAAGTGTACATCATGCATACTTAGTGCATCTAATGTACTTCCAAGTGTTAGAAAATATTCAAATAG
>NC_043019.1:24811061-24821061 GCF_006345805.1 Octopus sinensis | reverse complement strand
GTCCTCGTTTCTTGAGCCCTGATGGCTAATAATGAAATCAACATTATTATATTATATTATTATTATTATTATTATTATTATTATTATGCGTGTTTCTTCTTCCTTCAGTTTTGTTTCTGCTTCTTGCCGAGTGTCTTCCCGATACCTAGGGCAAAGAGACTCACCGTATACATCGGTAGGCCATGAAAATAAACACACCAAGTTCTTCATTTATAAAATCAAATAAAGTTATGTATAAAAATTTATTTATATGGATGGCAATCGTTCTCACAATGACCTTGCTCTTCTCAACCCGTATGCCATACCAGTTATTATTATTATTATTATTATTATTATTATTATTATTATTATTATTATTATTATTATTATTATTATTATTATTATTATTATCATTCAGTAGTTTTATTTTTATAGCGTGCTTTCACTTCACTACCGAGCGCGGCTCTGTGTGCCTTGGGTATGTGCTGTGATATGTTGTGATGCTCTGTATTGAAAACGTTTTGCGTAGGATGTGTGCAGTGCCCAGTAGTGCAATTTTCTGTATGTTATATGTGTTTGTAAGTCCTGGTGGTTTTTGTTATGTATTTGTCTGAAATTTTTTTATCATGCCTAATGCACCTACTATGATAGGAATTGTTTCTGTTTTTAGGTTCCACATTCTAGTACCTCTATTTCCAGGTCTTTGTGTATTTTGAAAGTTTCTCCTTTCTTTTAGAGATACGTTGTCATCTGCCGGTATTGATACATCAATTAGAAAGCATTTTTTTTCTTCATGATCTCTGACAACTATATCTGGTCTGTTAGCCTTTATTATTATTATTATTATTATTATTATTATTATTATTATTTATTATTATTATTATTATTATTATTATTATATTATTATTATTGTCTTTGCACAGCTTCTAACGCTGGTGATGTACTACGGTGTCAGCTGTTCACTACCAGTGAACTAAGTTTACACCCCTTATTTTTCCAGCACCATCCGGAGTATTCAAGCAGTCCCAAGCAGTGCTGTTTTCTGCAGATGCTCCAACTTTATTGCAGCCCCTATTTGTTCCACGTACTTCTCAAGATTTTTTCTCACTGTTCTCAGGACTCCGATAATTATTGATGCTACTACCAACTTTTTCAGTGACCACAACTGCTTAACTTCCTACTGTTTAAGGTTAAACAACTGACAAGCAAATCTGTGGTATTGAGCAGAATATTTGCTGTAGCCTATCTTTTATACCAAAACAAAACAATGTACATGATAACATTTCCAATCAGTTAAAATCAGAAGCCATGAGAGCCACTGTCTGGTACTGCATCATGGCAATTATTATTATTATTATTATTATTATTATTATTATTATTATTATTATTATTATTATTATTAGATTATTATTATTGAGTGAGAGAGAGTGTGTATGACATCAACAGTGACTCTGGGGTAAAATATACGAAGCCCAATAACCATCATGACTACCCATCTGATAAGGGTACACCAGGCACATGCATCACAACCATATGTGCGCGACATGGTGAACTCTATCAGATAAAACAGCACCATGACTTGCAGGTGGGCCCCACTTAGAATTTTCTTCAGGTCGAGTAACCCATACTGCTCAAAAGGTCCTGAATAAGGGTTGTTTAAGGATGTTGAATGAAACACCCAATTATTTTATTATTATTATTATTATTATTATTATTATATTATTATTATTATTATTATTATTATTATTACTATTCACTATTTATTATTATTATTATCATTATTATTTTACGACGATTGACGGAATCGTTACCGAATAAAATGCTTAGCGGTGTTTCTTCCGGCTTTAAGTTCTGAGCTCAAATGCACCCGAAGTCGACTTTCTCTTTCACTCTTTCGGGGTCCATAAAATAAGTACCAGTTTAGCGCTGGGGGCTGATGCAATCGAGAAGCCCCTCTCCCAAAACCTCAGGCCTTGTGTCAGTCGTAGAAAGCACTGGAACTGAAGACAAACACTTTTCCCTTTGGCCAATCCCCCAGCAACTTCTTCAAGTTTCACTTGAAGAAGAAAATAAAGGTGAAGGAGGAGGTGTTGCCTTCAGGCATCTATGTTGGAAGATCAATGCGAGCATGGTACGAGTGAACGGGTCTGCCCTGAGCGTACGCCTACGAATCGGATACAAGGAACTGAGAGAAACCACACCTCTCAAAAATCAGGGCATCCGAGGTTTTATGGGCAGCTCTATCGAGGAATTTTCATTTGGAAATTTCATCACTCCCTTCCGCCCCACCCCTTTATTTTTGTTAAATCTAATTACACGCAAAGCCCTCACACCAACACGCACGCACACACATACACAACCACTTAATACTTTGTCCTGTGCCATTCATAAAGTTTTTCTTTATGTAAAGCCTTTGTAGTTAACAAATTATCATCATCGTCATCATCATTCCCACCACCACAATAATAACAATCATTGAGTAGAAACTGAACCGGTGAGTGTGTTAGATATTAAGGCTGTATGACTCTCCCCAGACACAACAAAATTCATTTTACTGTTCAGCAATAAATAAGTCATGGGAAGCACTCCGTCGGTTACGACGACGAGGGTTCCGGTTGATCCGAATCAACGGAACAGCCTGCTCGTGAAATTAACGCTATAAAAATAAAACTACTGAATGGCTGAGCACTCCACAGACACGTGTACCCTTAACGTAGTTCTCGGGGATATTCAGCGTGACACAGAGAGTGACAAGGCCGGCCCTTTGAAATACAGGTACAACAGAAACAGGAAGTAAGAGAAAGTTGTGGTGAAAGAGTACAGCAGGGATCACCACCACCCCCTGCCGGAGCCTCGTGGAGCTTTAGGTGTTTTCGCTCAATAAACACTCACAACGCCCGGTCTGGGAATCGAAACCGCGATCCTATGACCGCGAGTCCGTTGCCCTAACCACTGAGCCATTGCGCCTCCACTTAAATAAGTCATATAAAACGATAAGGAAAACATTCCGGGTCGTCCGTCTGTTAGAATAAACTTTATGAAGAAAAACGATTGGGCTTGTTAGAAACGATTCAATCTTATGTCTATTGAGTTCAAGTCCCAGACAGTTGCCGGCGGCGACGGGAACAGATTACAATACGTCTATCTATCTATCTATCTATCTATCTATCTATCTATCTATCTATCTATCTATCTATCTATCATGAGGAAGAAGAGGAGTTGGGAGGAGAGGAAGTGGTGGGGTCATGGTGATGATGATAATGATGATGGTAGTGGTGGTAGTGCTAGTCGTGTTGGTGATGAGGAGGAGGATTATGATGGTGGTGGTGGTAGTGCTAGTGGTGTTGTTGATGATGATGAGGAGGAGGAGGATGATTATGATGGTGGTGGTTGTTGTGGTGGTGGTGGTGGTGGTGGTGTGGTGGTGGTGGTGATGATGATGTTGATGATGATGAGGAGGAGGAGGATGATTATGATGGTGGTGGTTGTGGTGGTGGTGGTGGTGGTGGTGGTTATGATGATGATGATGATGATGATGATAGCGATGATTAATGGAAAAAAGTAAGAAAAATGGACGGATGGAAGGGCAAAAGCTGTATGTGAGTAACATTCAATTAAGACAGAACATATGTAAGATTTGCTAGCACTTGCTGTATAATGAAGCGGTACCTTTAGGCAGCAGCAGTAGCAGTAGTAGCAGTAGCAGCAGCAGCAGCAGCAGCAGCAGCAGCGCAGTAGTAGTAGTAGTAGTAGTAGTAGTAGTAGTAGTAGTAGTAGTGGTGGTGGTGGTGGTGGTGGTGTTAAAGTGTTGAATGTCGTTTTGCATCTGTCTAAATAAACAGAAAGAATACAGTCTGCACCATTAAAGTGCAATCAAGGGTAGATTGATGTGAACAGCCCGGTTGTCTCGGGTACTTAGAATATACACCCACACTCCACCTGGAAGAGAAATTCTTTATCAGACACCTTTCTTTAACTCTATACTCCACCCTCTCCCTCCCTCTCTCTCTCTTGCTTAGTGCTGTTGGAACTCACGATATATTTAAATGTGTTCTTATTTAGTACTTAATACCAACTGAATGTGTCACAGAAAAATTAAACTCATGGTGGCCTTCTGGCATTAAAATTAGCAGCCACAGACTTGTAGGGAGAGGAGTTTGTCGCAGCCAGATGTCGCGGTGGAAATTTGAAGAAATCTTTCTTCGTGAGGAGTTTCTTAATACCTGCACCAATTTACATGTGCTGGTATATTTTGTGGATAGTAAATTCAATCAGTAAACTGAGAAGAAGTGAAGAGTTAGCGACATCAGAAACCTATCAATTTCTTGGCCCAAAAGCATTGGATAGAACAAGAAGAAGTGCAGAGGGTTTTCTATCCAAGTCTTCTTCACTTTGATTTAAAAAGGGGCACCAAGAGAGTAAGATATTGTCTGAGATTAAATCCATAAGTCAAAACAGATGAGACAAGGCAGATACTTAGATAAGTTTCGGCCAGAACTGGCCAGCACCACCTAGAAAAGGCATTTAATGATGTTTGATATTAGTCATTCTTTGGAGCCCATTACCCATTCCCCATTCCAGTAAAGTGTTATTGTTTTCAGAGCTATACCGGGTTGGTGTGGCTTCTGTGGAACCATTTCAAGGTTAGGGGATGTGTTTCTTTTTTTATCAGTCTTGACATAACGTTTAAAGGGAGCCGGCCCAACTCAGTGAAATACTTTTGTAGAGGACAGATATCATTGGTCAAAACCTCGGGTGAATTTTTAAGTTGATGCCAACATAATTTGGGCAGTGGAATTGGAATATTTTCCCCACAACATATTAATGATATAGTGCTCATGGTGGCGTCAGAGGGAATAAAGTTTGAGTTCCTCGAGACGATCAAGACCTGTCATCTATTTCTCTTGTGATCGATCTCTGGAGTGCTGCAGGTTTTATAATATTTTATTTCGTGTAGGGAGACCACGGCGGACAAGGAACTGGTACACAACAGAGTATTTCAGGTTGGACTAACGGTCCAGGAATCTGGTATAAAGTTTTATCAAATGCAGAAGGATTGGTTGTTTGCATAGTTTTCATTCGGTGAATTATTCTGTTTTCTTAATGACCAGTGCACTCAATGTGAATTTAAATATAACTGGAATATATCTGCGAATGTCATATTTAATTATTTTCTCCATTAATTTTTACTCTAATCTCTCATACTTCCTCACCACGGATGATATCTTAGGAATATATCTTTGATACGAGAGACTTTATCTAGTTCGCTCCATTCACTCGTATGGAAAATGCATTGAAAGGAGCTGTATAAGAAGGTCAATCTTTGGATCAGAATTTGTACCGTAATTGATTTAATACATCACATCTAAGGAACCTAAGACTCTTATTCAGCAGAAACACGTGTCGGAATTTGATATACAGAGAAAAATTTATAATGAAATATATTTAAGATGTATAAATTCTCCATTCTTCATTATATATATATATATATATATATATATAATATATATATATATATATATGGTGTGTGTGTGTGTGTGTGTGTGTGTGTGTATATACACAGACACACAGACACACACGCACGCACGCACACACATGCATACACACAGGCACACACGCACGCACACATCATATATACTTACACGCATACACCCACACACGTCCATATGTATACGAGTGCACGATTATGTGCGTATATGCACGTATATGCATATGTGTGTGAACGTATGTACACAATCATGTAAACATGTATATTTAAATTACTAAATATACCGACGGAGGATATCCGTTTTGAGTAATGAAAACAAATTCATTAAAACTAGTCTTAATTAATTCATTAATTATATTTAACATTGAATTAGAACTAACATGATGACTGTTTCTTTGTTTTTGTTTTGGTGTTGTTCTTAGCTTCTTTTCGTTTCTTCATAATTTTCCATTGCCAAGACAAACCATCTGGAAATAATGACTTTGTTCTCACACGTCACCTGACCTAGTTTCTAAACTAACAACATATCTACGATCTTTTTGACCTCAGTACATTGCTAGTATTTATTGGGTCAATGAGGAGGCCTCTGCGTGGTTCTTTGGTTTGCTAGATGTAGCAATCAACTCGCCTGCAAATCACAAACACTGTTATTTTATCGCTGAGTTAGGAAGAAAGGCAAACACCCCTAAGATTGTGGGATGGAGGGAGAAATTTATCCTCAAGCAATCAACTCGCCTTCAAATCACAAACACTGTTATTTTATCGCTGATTTAGGAAGAAAGGCAAACCCCCTAAGATTGTGGAATGGAGGGAGAAATTTATCCTTAAGCAATCAACTCGCCTTCAAATCACAAACACTGTTATTTTATCGCTGAGTTAGGAAGAAAGGTAAAAAAACCCTAAGATTGTGGGATGGAGGGAGAAATTTATCCTCAAGCAATCAACTCGCCTTCAAATCACAAACACTGTTATTTTATCGCTGAGTTAGGAAGAAAGGCAAACTCCCTAAGATTGTGGGATGGAGGGAGAAATTTATCCTCAACGGAAAACGACCTGAATGCTTACAACAGAGTAGAATCCGTGAAAAGAAATCTAAGGTGCCCGGCGGACGGGCTAAACCGGGTGACGTATTTAATCTTTAAAATGAACGGGTACATTAAATATTTCAGTTTGCTTCGAGGTTTGTGAAGTCGGAGTTTATCCAGATTTTCGAGGCCTTTAGGGGCCTGAGAGTTCAACACTGCCCACTGGACGGTACGTTGCTGCTGCTGTCGCTACTGCCGTCGCCGCTGTTATTGCTGCTGCTGCTGGTGGTGTTGGTTTTAGTATTCATTTTCAGGTAAGTCGACTGGAAATAATGAAACTAGTTAGAACATCTCTTTCTTTATTACCCACAGGGGGCTAAACATAGAGGGGACAAACAAGGACAGACAAACGCATTAAGTCGATTACATCGACCCCCAGTGATTAACTGGTACTTACTTTATCGACCCCGAAAGGATGAAAGGCAAAGTCGACCTCGGCGGAATTTGAACTCAGAACGTAACGGCAGATGAAATACGGCTACGCATTTCGCTTCCTTGATCCCTTTATTGCCTTCTATAAAACGTAACTACGACCTCACTATCATCACTCCACCAAAAAGATGTGACCGAGAGGTTTGGAAACATTATGGACCTTAGTAATGTTATTATTCCAAACTAAACCATAAGGAACTAAAAAATAATATAAAAGCAATCATTTGCGATGTCTTCCCACCTTCCGACGTTCATGTTTAATACATGTTTCTGTTGCAGACACTTTAAGAACAAAGATGGGTCGGCCTTGTGCTCATTCTCCGAGTGCAGTTCGCGATCATAATGTCGTGATTTCGATTCCTAAACCAGGCGGCGCATTGTGTTCTTGGGCAAGTCACATCATTTCACGTTACTGCAGTTTATTCACTTGTAATAAGTACCAGCACTGTTGCAGCCCCCTCTCCCTTCCGCTACCGCATTCTTCCCATTCCGTTAGACCAAAGGCAGAGGGAGGGAGGGGGGAGGGGGGGACCAGGCAGAGTCTATACCTGGTTGCGATTACATTGGCGTCTGAAACAATTAGCAAAAAACTAGTACAAACTAACAGACCATACTAGTACACGCGCTTGCCAGTGACATGTTTATGCAAACACACACACACACACACACATACAAACACACACACACACACACACACACACACACACACACACACACATACACACACATACCTACATACATAATTATATGTGTGTGTATATATATATATATATATGTGCATATATATGAACATATGTACATGTATGTATGTATCCATATATATACATATATACATACTCACACACGCATACACACACACACATACACGCACACATACACGCACATATACAGGGGTTGGACAAAATAATGGAAACCCGTTAAAATTTCAAACAAATTTATTGTAATATGGGGTAGGACCGCCTTTGGCAGTAATTACAGCTTGAATTCCATGAGGTATGGCGTCGTACAAAGTTTGAATTGTTTCCAAAGGAATTTTTGTCCATTCTTCAGCTAACACAGTCTCCAGTTCTTGTAGTGATGATGGTGGAGGATATCCAATCCTTACTTGTTTTTCTAAAATGCACCATAAATGTTCAATAATATTGAGATCTGGGGACTGTGGTGGCCAGATAAGATGTTGAACTTCACTAGAATGTTCCTCGTGCTATCCCGTAACAACTTTAACTGAGTGAATTGGTACATTATCATCCTGAAAGACTGCATTTCCCCCCGGAAACAGTTCCGCAATGATAGAATGAATTTGATCAGATAAAATCCTTAAATGGTCTTGACTATTAATTCGGCCATGAAGAAAACCATTGGGCTGGCGGATTTCCATGATATAGCTCCCAGAGCATCACAGATCCTCTTCCATGTTTAAGAGTTGGAAGAAGGCAGTCTGGGTCAAATGCTTCTTTTGACTGTCTCCACACGTATACTCGGCCGGTGGTCGGAAATAAGGTAAAGGATGACTCATCCGAGGAAATAACATTCTTCCACTGTTCTAGGGACCAATTTTGTAAGTTTTTACTCCACTCTAAACGCTTTGTAGCGTTTGTTTTTGAAAGTAGTGGTTTTCTGATTGCAGCCCTCCCGTGAAATCTAACTTTGTGCAGCTCCCGGTGAACGGTTTTTGTGGAAACTGGGTTCTCATGGTGGTCATTAAGCTCTGCAGTAATTTCAGGAGCTGTACTTTTGTGATCCTTTCTAACAATTCTTGTAAGTGTCCGACGGTCCCTATCTGAAAGTTTTGGTTTTCTTCTGGCGTCTTGTTTCGACGCGGAGGTTTTTCCCACATTCTCAAAATCTGTCGTTACTTTCGAGAAAGTACTTTTTGATACACCAAACATTTCGGCTGTTTTCGTTACGCTAGTGCCTGCCATATGAGCACCAACAGGTTGAACTCTTTGAAAGTCTGATAGATCTGTCATTTTAATGAATTTTAATTACCTTTTTCTGATGATACCTGAAAAGAAACAGCAATTTTAGCAAAACATAAAAATAAGCAAGCTTTTGATGGTTTTATAGATATTTCAAAATTATGATGCTATGATGCTAGGTGTTTCCATTATTTTGTCCAACCCCTATATATATATATATATATATATATATATATAATATATATATATATGTGTGTGTGTGTGTGTGTGTGTGTGTGTGTGTGTAGATAGATAGATAGATAGATAGATAGATAGATAGATAGATAGATAGATAGATAGATAGATAGATGGATGGATAGATAGATCGATATAGATAGATAGATAGATAAATAGATAGATAGATAGATAGATAGATAGATAGATAGATAGATAGATAGATAGATAAATAGATAGATAGGTAGATAGATAGATAGATAGATAGATAGATAGATAGATAGATAGATAGATAGATAGATAGATAGATAGATAAATAGATACGTACATATATATATATCTACATACACACACACACAAACACACATATATATAAATATATATATATAAATACACACACATATCTTGGAATTATAGTTTTTGTTCTCATTAACTATAAGTTATGTGTTGAGTTCTTCTTCCTCACCTTTATGCACACATATAGACGTACATGTGTATGTATGTAGTTATATGCCGGCATGTAGTTATATGCGCGCGTCAAATCAAACTATCAACTGGAAACTAAACACTCCGTTTCTACTGGGAAAGATTTTCAGAAATAGAAATCTATAAAATTAATATCCAAGAGCTGGTATCAAATCAGCCAGCTGAAAGCCCTGAAGACGGTACTGTAGCATGGCTGTTATACAAAAAATAAACTAGCGAAGTCATAAACTATGTAGTTCTGAAGCGTTGCTCGCCATGACATAAAAGTGAAACAGTTTCCATAATTTAAAAACACAGCTTGATCTAGCCGTTTGTAGCGTTGCACATGCGACAGACGTAAAACATATATGTGTGTACATTTTGTCGGACAGATGGTCTGCAGAGTATCATGACACCAC
>NC_043019.1:24763561-24806061 GCF_006345805.1 Octopus sinensis | reverse complement strand
ACACCGGTAGAGATTTTACATTAACGTGTATTTTATAATAATGGTAAACAATATTTTATATATAAAATCATGATCGTGATAGATATTCATTAAGGTATGTTTATATTCGATTATTTAATACGTGTTTCTCAAAAGAGTCATTTGATCAGTATATATCGATATTGTATTAATATGATCAACTCGTTAATTTATTTCCTCCTGGTCGCCTGTCACATCCCTAAAATCAAAACACGACCCTGTTCCCATTCATTACCTTCTTTGGCCACTCGAATCAGGGTTCGAGTTGGACAGCATTCATTGATGAATTATACCTCTTTTAATTTCCAAGCTTCATTGCTCGGTGTTGTGTGTGTTTATCATAATGAGCGGATGTGTGAAAAGGGTGTGAGCGCTTGCTTTAATATAAATTATGTTTACACGCACACACACACACATACATGCACGCACACACACACATGCACGCGCGCACACACACACACACACCATCACCACCACAGAGTGATGTTACAATTACGGTAAAGGGGAATATTTAAAAAATCACTTTAAAACAATAATTGCTCCCGATTCATTTGTTGTTTGTAGGCATGTCTTAGCACACTGTCTCTCCAACACGAAGGCATGAACATCACACACTCACCATTCAACTTACATGTCAACTGAGAAAATATGAAAACAGGATGGCTGCGATGTGGCAAGCAATCGTCACACGGACCTGCAGGTTTTCTATGATACCTTGATTAATTATTAAGGGAAGAATAAGGTAAATGGAAGAGTTAGTTGGCGGTAAACATTAGCACACTGGTCAAATGAATGTGCAGTTTGGTTTCGTGTCTGAACGTTCGAAGTTCGAATCCTGGTGTGGTCTGTTTTTCTTCGCATTTTTTTCTTTTTCTTTTTTTTTTTTTGCTTCAGTCCCTCGGAAATGAATAGAATAAACCCTAGCTATGTACTGAGGTAGAGTCGATAGGGAAACGTCTTGAATGTTCGAAGGTTTATGAGACGAACAGTTATGAAAGTAAATCAATCAAAACGATCAGTGACTTGTGTGTGTGTGTGTGTGTGTGTGTGTGTATGTGTTCATTCACACGTACATGTCTTTATTCATTGGGGCCTTCTAATTCTAACAACTGGCTTGAAATCAATTCAGTCAATCATACATACGTTGCCTTTCGACACCGAAGCTATTGTTAGAACTACATGTTGTCACTAGACATTTCAACTCGTAGAATAATTTAAAACCAAAAATTGTCACTGTTTGTTCTGGTGTCTCGTTTAGTTTCCTTATTCTTGCATGTCCAACTTAACCGAAGAATAAATTATAAACGGTTATCAAGAGTTCTCTCCCTTATTTGTTCAAACATTTTTTTTTTATTTTGGGTTTTAGTGTGTCCTTCGGCCATGTTTGAGAATTGCTATTAAAAGTTCAATCGATTATACTTTTTTTTTTTCATATTTAACTACTGTTTTATCAACCTCTGAAAGCCCTAGATTTTAAACTGGATAGAAATTACCCATATTTTAAACTAGTTGACCAGCTAGAAACAGCAGACGAACCCTTTGTCAAAGAAAGGACACATTAAATTTAGAGGAGAAATGAGACACATAGCTTTTAAAGAAATTAGTGATGAGGGTGAAGTAAATTGGGTTCAATTGAAACTATAGTCCTGTCTTGGCCTTTAGATAAGTGATCACTGATTCTAAAGGTATTGACACCTTATAGGGGATAATATAAAGTTGAAATAAAAGGATCAGAAATCTATTTGGATTCGGGTTTGGTACAAATGTTTAGAATGGAAGGAGAAAGTACTTCTGCTGGATATTACGTAGTTAGGGTGGTCAAAGATGGACAAACACAACTAAATGTATTTTAGTATTTATTTCTGTATCTCTAGTTTCTGAGCGTAAATCTCTCTTTACCTCTGACTTTATCTTTCATCTTTGCACTGTTTAGTTTTTTATTATAATTCCATTTATTTATATCTTGAGCAATTATAGAAATATTAAATCTGCCTTACTGCTTGATTCACACTTTATTTTATCACTCTCTCTCCTCCATGAAGAATGAAAGTTTATGCCAACGTTGTATAAACTCTGTAATTAGAGAATGAAAACTAAATACCACAATGATTTTATTCAACACTCCAGCAAATCTGCTAATCTTGGGTCCTATTTGTCTTGGTCTTCTTCTTCCAGGTATCATTTGATATCATCATCATCCACCCAAATGCAAATCATTTGTTCTCATCCAATATCACAATTCACTAGAATATTGCTTACATGACTAACAAAATCTA
The DNA here is from genome assembly GCF_006345805.1 of Octopus sinensis. Lineage (NCBI taxonomy): Eukaryota > Metazoa > Mollusca > Cephalopoda > Octopoda > Octopodidae > Octopus > Octopus sinensis. The sequence goes on along the minus strand of NC_043019.1, from coordinate 24,803,767 downwards.
ATCAATCATGACTTTGCATCAAATAGGCTCCAGCAGTGATTCCTTCTGAGCCTATCAACCAGTATAAATTCAGTATGTTGTGACTACCAGACAGAAAGCTTTAGGATGCAGCAGAGAGAGCATTGACAGATGCTGTACGAGTTGACCAACAGAGATGGTGGATAGCAGCTGACAACATGAAGACAATGACCAGCTGGAGGATGCACAACATTAGAAGTTGGTTGCCAGCAAGCAACTAACCACACTTTATCAGCTGCTACAACTGCACCAAGAACAAAAACCTTTTGCTGTTAGTAATAACAACTATCGGTTTTTTTTTTGTGTGTGTGTGTACAAAAAGAATAAATGGTTGTTTATCAAAACACCAACAGATTCCAGTGTTCCTTTCCATACACATCACATATCCATCTAGGTGTAAAGCAGTCTCACATCAACATCTCAGCTAATCTTTAAATGCCCCAGCAACCTCTCACTTTTATTACATGTCAGTTGATTTTGCACATCCAGAATAAGATTCAAATGGTGGAAAAATTGCAACAAATCTATGATTTTCATAATTTTTTTATAGATCAATATTCCTATTGAATAAATTGACAAAAATGTGTAAATCTAGCAGGAATATTTTTCTTTTATTCACAGAATTAAAACGTTCCCATATACACAAACATATAGAAGAGAAAACTTAAATTCCAACACTGAAAATGGTCCAATTCTATAATTAAGATTAAAAGAAAAAAGAATGGATCATTGCTTAGTTATCAATTTTCCCTGCAGCTGAACTTACTGATGTTTAATATTTTGCTTCAGTTCTCAAAATTATGAGATCAAATCCTGCTACGCTTACCTGACTTTTTACCCTGTATATCACAGGCTTATTCAAAATTCTTGGTCTTGTTCCTAAGCAAAAATAAGAAATGGTTTTATAGAAGTAATTTCTTTAATTTCAGAACCAGTTGCTTTTGCATTCACACAGAAGAACATGAGAAACGCAGATGATTCACCTGAACAAGTGAGTTAAACACAAATATTTAAGGTTGAGTAATAAGGTAAATGGAAACAAATTCACACACACACACGCACACTGAGGTTTTTACTAATTAATCATATGTGTGTGTATGTTCTTCAGTGTATTTCAGTCATCCAAGTTAAGATCTATAAAGTTTTGTCTTTAAAATGTTCATAAGTGAAATCCAGAGTCAAACCTTGTACAATATATATAAGTATATAATTTATTTCCCTGCCAGCATGGGTTCGGGAGTTTGATTAGAACAGATGACCCTTGACAGAACATACTGGGTGTTTTTTTACATGGCTCCAGCAGTGGTGAGGTCACCCGGTACTTGCAAGACTCAACTGAGTTGGGTAAAGCTTATACATTATAATTTTGAAAAATTATAAAGACTTCGCCTAGCAAATTATTTTATTTGCTAAAAAAAAAGTCTGAAACCATGGTCCAGAGATAGATGGTAAATGTTTTTATTTTTCATTCCCTTCGAAGTTTATCCCTAATAGTGGTTTGGATTTTAGCTGTTCCTTCTAGCGTGCAAGGAATCCTATGACGGATACCTCTTATGTGTTTAAATGTACACTGTGTGTATATATATATATATATATGGCCCAGTGGTTAGGGCAGCGGCTCCGTGGTCGCAGGATCACGGTCGATTCCCAGACCGGGCGTTGTGAGTGTTTATTGAGCGAAAACACCTAAAAGCTCCACGACGCTCCGGCACGGGGTGGTGATCCCTGCTGTACTCTTTCACCACTCTTTCTCCCACTCTTTCTTCTGTTGGCCTGCTCGCTTAGCCAGCGGGGTGGTGTCATTCGAAGGCTAAAACAATGCGAACGCATTGTGACCAGCGATGTGTAATAACATCTGATGGTCTGGTCGGTCATGTGATCACATGATATATATATATATATACAATGCATGCATGTGTGTGTGTGTGTGAGTGAGTGTGTGTGTGTGTGTGTGAGTGTGTGTGTGTGTCCCATTTATCCATTTAGTTTGGCCTGTCTTACAAATAAACTTTTTATGCTCCAATTTGGCCAGCAAAGCCAAGTGTGTTTGTGACAGTTTGTTTTAGAAAATTGCAATGTTAAGAAGAAAGGATTAGAGGAAATGTTTAGCAAGGGTTTGGAATGTCAAAAGCTGGAGATGGAAGATGGAAAAGTGGATGTGGAAGAGTGACTTAAATCACTGTCAATTCAATGTGCAACTGGAACAGTGATAGTAGTGGTGGTGGTGGTGGTGGTGGAAGGTGCACTTACAGTGCATCATTGTACACTGTTTTTGAGTGAAGGTCTGCCTATTAATTAGATTAATTAAAAGTTGTCATCTATGATGTACAACAACTGCAATATCCCTGATATTTGGAATATAATGATGAAATTTGGTCTAAAAATTTTTTAATGAATAGATTATTAGAAAGGTGATGAGGTGGAGGAAGAAGTTAATAACAGTGGTGGCATTGATAATAATGAAGAAAATGAAGAAATTGTTCATGGTGGTGCTGACTGTTACATCTAAATTTCTTTTTTTTTTTGTCAGGAAAAACCAGACACTTTGGATCATGGCCAGCCTTACAATTTATATACAGAAATACATTTACTTGAAGATCACAAAGATATTGTCCGCAAACTTCTGCGACTTGACAACAGAAGGTTTGCTCCATTTTTATTTCCTCTTTCATCATGCATGCACATACACATACGCACACACAGACACACACTCCTCTCTCTCTAACACATACACATACATATAGACTCTGCTCAGTATTTCTGACCAATAATCATAAGCTACAACAAACCTGTTTTAAAACAACCAAAACGACTCCCTTGCAACCCAGCAACAAGGAAAGACTTCTTTGCTAACAAAACCATTTTATATCTCTCTCTTCAGGTTTGCTTCAGCTGCTGATGATGCTACCATCATCATTTGGGATGTTGAGGTAAGAATTTTGTGAAATTTTGTATCAAGATTGCTCATCATTAACCTCAGTTCCTCCTCATTGTCATCTAAGGTCCTCCTTCCATGCTATTATTGGTTGGCTGGTTGGATGGTTCGACAAGAACTAGTGAACCAGAGGCCTGTGCCAAGCTGCAGTGTCTGTTTTTTCATGGTTTCTATGGCTTGGTCCCCTTCCTAATACCAACCAACTTATGGTGAGTACTGGGTGCATTTTACATGGCACTGGCAGCAGTGATATCACCAAGTAACTCACAAGACAAGGCCTCTCAACTCAAGTGGGAATAGTGTTGAGGGAGATGGCTATGGCCAGGTGATGAGGAGTCAAAGTATGACAGAGAGAGACAGAAACAAGTGCCTTGTTGTAGAGGAGATACATAGCAGCCCTAGTTAGAAAAGAGAGAGAAAAGGGTGGTGAAGATGTGCCAGGGTGTACCCTTGTGTAGCAGGAAGGTGAATAAAAGGGAAGTGGTCCAGAGGAATGGACAGGGTGGAGTGGGTAGGTAAGTCAGTTTATGTGAGAGATGTCAGGGAGGCGAATGCAGTGAATGGTGGACATTTATTCGTGTTGAAATGTAATTATTAACATGTTTGCTTTCTTGTTGCAGTTTGTCCAGAAACTATGCACCCTGCAGGGTCACACACTTCCTATTACCTGCCTGTTGCCCCTTAAATTAGATAATGGACATCAAGTACAAAATCTGCTCTTAACTGGCTCTGCTGATCGACAGATACGGGTTTGTCCCTTTTACATTAAGTTTGCTTTAATGATTGACACTTTTTTTTTCTTGCAATGTCTTCAACATCATCATCATCATCATCATCGTTTAACGTCTGTTTTCCATGCTAGCATGGGTTGGACGGTTCAACTGGGGTCTGGGAAGCCAGAAGGCTGCGCCAGGCCCAGTCTGATCTGGCAGTGTTTCTACAGCTGGATGCCCTTCCTAACGCCAACCACTCTGTGAGTGTAGTGGGAGCTTTTTACGTGCCACCTGCACAGGTGCCAGACGAGGCTGGCAAACGGCCACGATCGGATGGTGCTTTTTACGTGCCACCGGCACGGAGGTCATTCGGGGCAGCGCTGGCAACAGCCACGTTCAGATGATTCTCTTATGTGCCACCGGCACTGGTATCACAGCTACAATTCCTTGATGTTGATCGATTTCGATTTTGATTTTCACTTGCCTCAACAGGTCTTCACAAGTAGGGTTTGTGTCACAAGAAGGAAAGGTATGCATAAGTGGGCTGGCTACGTCCCAGGTAGAGGCCATGGATTATGGTCTCACTTGTCCTGCCAGGTCTTCCCACACACAGCATACTTCCAAAGGTCTTCATTTTCATGAAAATGATAAATAAATAAATAAGAGAGAATAAGGTCAATACATACCTTTGAGTAGAAGCAGCGGATCTCAAGGGCGTCTTCTGCATGAAAAATATTTAGTAAAGTTGTTGCTTATAATACTCATAATGTTGTGATCCAAGATATTTTAATTAATTAAAATTAAAATCAGTCATGAGGAGAAATAAACATAAGTTTAATTATTAATTCTGATAATGAAAGGCAATACTGAACCCAGAACCATGTGGTTGGGAAGCAAGCTACTTACCACACAGCCACTCCTGCACCTTCCACACAATCATCTTGCTTTTGTTTTTTTGTTTGTTTGAAGCCATATCATATCAGTTGATCTTAAATTATTGTTACATTTCCAGGTGTGGGATATTGACACTGGATCTTGTCTACATATTGCTACAGATCATTCCGGTTCTGTTCGGGTTAGTTTCTATTTATTACTCATTGAATTAATTATTTAATTATTTCAAATCAATACTGCCACACTAATATTACTGGAAGGATAAGTTTGTAAATTTCAATAATTGTTAAAAGAGAGAGAAATGACAGACAGTGACATCATCTTAGTTTAAAGACATGGGTAATCAAACCTTAATTATTTTTTATTCATTAAATCTCATACTGTTTCAACCATAATGAAACTAACAATATTTTAATCTTTGAAATGATGTCAATTTAAAACAGGATAGATTTAAGTAAGCCTAATACGATTATTGATAATATCAATAACACCACAATAAAAGAATTAACCCTTTAACCCTTTCATTACTGTATTTATTTTGAGATGCTCTGTGTTTCTTCCAATTACTTAATTATAACAAAGAATTTAGTAAAATAACTTAGTTATCATTCAGCTAGTGTTAGGAACATAAATTGTGACTAAGGTTTGGTGGAAGATTTTAATTCAAAACTTATGGAAACAAGACATTTGTACTCAGAGCCAGAGCCTGTTTCAACCGGGTTGGTAATGAACGGGTTAAGAATATTTAATATTTAATAATAATAATAATAATAATTGTGTACAGTGCTCAGGTGCACTACAACTCATCTAAAGTGTATATATAATCAGGTGTAGTTTCGGCGGATTTCGGAAAGCATGAGGGCCTTAAAGGATGCAGTGTCATGGCAGTCAACAACTGACGCAGGCAGTTTATTCCATGCTTCAGCAACTCTGAGCATGAAAAAATGTTTCCGAAAGTCATGGGAACTGTATTATTTTTTTCCAAAATATATGGAATTCGTGCATTAACAATCCAGAAAAATAAACTCATTATGGCAGTAATAGATGATCATGTATGTACCTGAAATTTCTCAAGACAGAATCACAATTAAATAGCATTGAATCCCCCTACACAAACACACACACACATATAAATAGTGTTCATTCATTTTATGGCTATTTCCCCATGCTAGTTTGGGTTTGGTTGAATACGTATTATTTAGGCAGTTTTATTGCCAGATGCCTTTCCATTTTACTAATCCCTTAAAACTGTTTCCCAAATAAATGATCCTTATACCCATCATCATCCAAAGTGCAGTACGAAAGAGTCATGTTTTGGCAGGGGATATCAATGAATATCACTGGTTTTAAGCTTTCATGTGAGACACACAATGTCAATATTAATATAGACACACACATGTACAATCATACACACACACAAACAAATATATATTTGTGTGTGTGTGTGTGTGTGACAGACTTCTGTATAGTTTTGACTAATTCCACTCACAACGCATTGGTCAATCCATGGGTTACAGGAGATGTTTCTACATTAACCCTGTAACCATAGTACCTTGAGAACAAAGTGAACTCTCTATCCACATAGCCAAGTCTGTAACTATGTTTCTGTGTGTGTGTGTGTGTGTGTGTAGAAAGAGAAAGAAAGAGAGAGAAACATACACACAAAGACACCAATTATACTATTCTTTATAAAATTAATTAATTAACTTATCTTATATATCTATTTATTTAATACATAATTGCAGTCAATTTATATGCAGTTGAAATGTTATTGTAGTTTTTTAATGAAGCTGTCTTTGATTTGCTGCTGTTTCAGTGCTTGATTCCTTTAAATGATGGAGAAATGTTTGCTTCTGGAGGTCAGGAGATATGTGTGTGGAACAAAGAGGGCAAACTTCTACATAAATACAACCGCAGTGTCAACTTAGGTATGTAACTGTTATTGAGATGGTCACATTTAAGGTTTGTATGTTGAAGATTGTTGTTTAACCCTTTCGTTACTGTATTTATTTTGAGATGCTCTGTGTTTCTTTCAATCAATTTTAAATATAACAAAGAATTTAGTAAAATAACTTAGTTATCATTAAGCTAATGTTAGGAACATAAATTGTGACTAAGATTTGGTGGAAGATTTTAATTCAAAACTTATGAAAACAAGACATTTGTACTACAGAGCCAGAGCTGGTTTCAGCCGGGTTGGTCTCAAAAGGGTTAACATCTCCCAAGGTCAGTTATTACCAACAACTACATCGTCTAATATATAATGTTCCTTATTTTTTTAAGACGTAAGGCATGATTTGAAGGAAGTTTGGCTGTTCTTTCTAACAGATTGAGTGACCATGTACAGGCTCCCTTACTGACATCATGTTTCAGTAGTTGTTTCTAAAGACTTAATACACCTTTAGCTGATAACCATCCTTGATGGCCATCAATTGTGGCCAGTAATCAGTCCCAGCAGAATTAAGGTTGTAGAGAATTCAACTGTGATGGTTTGAGACTCACAACCCGCTGGTTATTAAGGTGTTGGACTAGTGACCACATGGCCCAAAATCCAAATATGACTGTAACTGTTATGTTCTGCTCTGGCAACGGACATAGAGGCCATTTGCTCTATTTTGTCTCCATAACAACAGCAAAATATATCCCTAAATTTCTGCCAGCCTTTAGAAAATAAGATATTACAAGAGAGCAAGAGGGGTGTCAGTCATCTCAGCCAATAGTGTAGACTCAAAGTAAATGAAACAAGTGGAAATTTTAATTATTTTTCATTTTTTGTCTCTTTTTCTCTTTGACAGTTCCTGTAATAGCTTTACTCAGCATCACTAATAACCGTATTGTAGCAGCATCTGAGAAACAACTTGGTAAGCCTTTCATTGTTTCACTGGTTCTACAAAGTAAACTCTAGCCTGGTTCTATAGTAACCAGTAATATCTACATCATCATCATCATCATTATTTTAATGTCCACTTTTCCAAGTTTGCATGGAGGAGACAGAATTTATTATTGTGGTAGATTTTCTGCTGCCAGAAGCCCTTTCTGCCACCAATACTCACTTGTTTCCAAGCAAGGTAATATTTCTAAAGCTGGACATATTTTCAGTGAAGATTGAAAAGTAAGGACATTGCTTGTATGAATGTCCTTAAGCATTCTTGTAAATAATTCTTAATTTTGTAGTATTTACAAGCATGCTTGTAAATACTTAATTCATCAACACTGAAAGCTTAACTCGGCAGAATTTGAACTCAGAATGTAAAGACAGACGAAATACTGCTAAGCATTTTGCACGGTGTGCTAACAATTCTGTTATAAACAGTGCTCAGGTGCACCACAACTCATCAGAAAATTTAGCCATAAGTGCATGCATAGTATATAGAATAATGTACAAAAATACAGGAAAGTGAATAATAAGTCATTAAAAAAGAAAAAGAAAAACAAGAAACAGAAGCAGAACATTAGGTGTGGTGTTGGTGAATGGAAGTTTTGAAGGATGGAGTGTCCCGACTGTTAACAGCTGAAGTGAGTAGGTTATTCCATGCTTCAGCAATTCTGAAAATGTATATAACTTTAGCAATATTCAATCTAATTATATTTACTCCTTTGCTTGTTTCAGTCATTTGACTGTGGCCATGCTGGAGCACCGCCTTTAGTCGAGCAAATCGCCCCCAGGACTTATTCTTTGCTGAACCGCTAAGTTACGGGGACGTAACACACCAGCATCGGTTGTCAATCGATGTTGAGGGACAAACACAGACACACAAACATATTATATACACACATATATACGACATGCTTCTTTTAGTTTCTGTCTACCAAATCCACTCACAAGGCTTTGGTCGGCCCGAGGCTATAGTAGAAGACACTTGCCCAAGTGCCACGCAGTGGGACTGAACCCAGAACCATGTGGTTGGTAAGCAAGCTACTTACCACACAGCCACTCCTACGCCATTTGTAAAATGTATAAATTAATTTTCAAATTAAATATTTTTGCAAAACATACAACTTCTTCATTGTAATGAGTTAATAGACTAGTTCCTATATTTATTTTGTGTATATACATCACCGTTTACCTGCATTCCTCACAAATATTGTTAAATTTCTATATACTATTCCCCACTTGAATTAAAATATTATCTTAAATGCATTTTCAATTGCTTGTTTGCAGAAGTGTACAGTGTGACATACGAAGGTACATCTTCAGCAGAAATCTCCTTTGAACGAAACTTAGGACCACACCGTGAACCAATTCAATCCCTTGTGACAATCTCAGGTAACTATGCTGGTTGGGTTTTGTTTTTCCCTCCATAAATACAGTAACAATGTGCTTATATTGTGTTGAAGTTGACATCACGTCATTTTCCCCTTGCACATCGAAGTCATCATAACATTGTAAGCCTCTGAGAAAAGCAATGAATAACAAACCACAAAGCCCATTGATTGGTAGTGTGTCCCCAGACTCATGGCAACTGTCCACTGTCCACTTGCCTCCCGATAACAAGCACACAGTAGCTATTTGGTTATGTTAGAGTTACTTGTGAAGACCTGTTGAGGCAAGAGGAAATCAGAACCAAAATCGAAGTCGATCAACATCAATGGAAATTGCAGCTGTGATACCAGTGCCAGTGGCACGTAAGTGAACCATCCGATTGTGGCCGTTGCCAGCGCCGCCCCGACTGGCCTCCGTGCCAGTGGTACGTAAAAAGCACCATCCGATCGTGGCCGTTGCCAGCCTCACATGGCCCCCATGCCGGTGGCACGTAAAACGCACCATCTGACTGTGGTCGTTTGGCAGCCCTGTCTGGCACCTGTGCCGGTGGCACGTAAAAATCACCCACTACACTCACGGAGTGGTTGGCATTAGGAAGGGCATCCAGCTGTAGAAATATTGCCAGATCAGACTGAGCCTGGTGCAGCCTTCTGGCTTCCCAGACCCTAGTTGAACCGTCCAGCCCATGCTAGCATGGAAAGCGGATGCTAAATGATGATGATGATGATGATGTGGCTTACCCATAGCCTTTTGTAGAACATAAGAAGAAATCCCTTCTCTGGAAAAACAGGTGAGGCTTGACAACAGGAAGAGAATACAACTGCAAAATCTATCCCTCAGTACCAGTTTTCTGTGTTAAATTGAATAAGCAGTAGTTTGTTTCTTGCGCAGTGACTAATTTTCCAATTTGATAATCTCTTAATGAGAAATCTGGCCACAGAAACCATAACTGTGACAAAAACACCACAGTCCATTCCTCTCCACTCCCACTTCATAGATGAGTGGTTTGTTTTAAAAGCGTAACCAGTTAGAAAATGGCTTTCTTAAAAGAGTGCTCTAACAAATAAACCATTTCAATCATGAACCAGTGAATGGTGCTTCTATGTGGTCATTCAACCTGCTAGAAAGAGCAATCAAATCTTATTTAAAATCACACCATACCATCTTAAAAAAGAAATAAAGAATACATTGGGTCATGTTGTCCTAAGATACATTAAGTTAGGTGGAAAATTATGGGAACGTCATGGATGGAATGTCTGAGTGATCAGGGCTGACATGGGATGACACATCAATAGCTGTCACAGTCACAGACAAATGGATGTAAAATAGGACAAATTAATTAGTAAAACTTTCTCTGGTTTCTGTCACTGTGGCCATGCTGGGGCACCACTTTCAAAGGCTTTAGTTGATATCAACCCCAGTACTTATTTCTGTCTGGTACATATTTTATTGAACTCTATTTATTGAACTGCTAAGTTATGGGATGTAAATTGACACATAATTAACACAAGCACCGACAAAATGGACACATACATACACACACACATATACATGCATATGTATGTGGTTTTGGTGGTGGATATGGTGGTGATGATGGTGGTGGAGGAAGTTTTGGTGGTGATGATGACAGTGATAATAATAATAATAATGATAATAATTATAATAATATCAATAATATATAAAGCATTTCTTATAGCAGATCTTTCAAATCCAGACATGGCGTTTCCTTTTCAATTTTCAGATAAAATGTTCTGTAGTGGTTCCATTGATGGAATGATCATTGTTTGGTCGGCAAAACTAAAACCTACTCACAGCATCAATTCTATCCCAGATTATAAAGGCAACAGTAAATTATTTCCCTACAGTGTTCAACATGTATTTTGTGCAGAAAACGTACGTATAACATTTTCATGGCTCATTTTCATTTGGTTGGCTGTTATACTATAACTTATTATGTTGTGACTGTGTCATTCTGTAATACTGTGGTATATCACATTGTAGTTTATTATACTGTAGCATATCATGCATCCTTCAAAACTTCCATGCTTCCTGAGATTCGCCAACACTACACCTGATTTTCTCCCCTCCATACACACACAAGCATGTATCTGACTCATACATTGTTCGCTTTCCAGACATTTGTACATTACTGCATGTACTTTATATGCACTTTCTGACAAGTTGTGGTGCACCTGAGCACTGTATACAATAATTTCATTATTTTATTATTAATTTATAGTGCAGAATAAAAAAAAAACACACTAGTATGTTATACTGTGCTGTATCATATTGTGTGAAGGCATGTGGCCTTGTGGTTAGGCTGTTGCACTTACAATCACTAGATTGTGGGTTCGATTCTCAGACCGGTGGCATGTTGTGTTCTTGAGCAAAACACTTAATTTGACCTTGCTCCTGTCCCCTTTCAATGAAGTGGGAATGTTGGCTTGCTCACCTAGCCAGCTGGGGGGTGCCATTTGATGGCTAAAACAATGCAAAGCACTTTGTGACCAGTGATGTGTAACAACATCTGATAGTCTGTAGTTTATCACACTGTAGTGAATAATATTGGTTTCAGATTTTGGCTCAGGGTCAGCAATTGTTGGGGAGAGAGCAATGCTGGACTAGTACTTATTTCATCCACCCCCAAAAGGAAGCCGACCCCAGTGGCATTTGAACTCAGAATGCAAAATCAGAGGAAATGCCACTAAGCATTTTTTTTCTGGTGCTAACAATTCTGCCAGCTCGCTGCCTTGCTGCTGCAGTGTATAATATTGCAGTATAACAAAATCATGCTGACGTATACCATACTGTGGTATATGATATCACACTATGGAATATCATGCAGTCATATGTCGTAAATTTTGAATGATGTAATCTGTTAACTTCAGTTAGTAAATGTTATTTATTCTGAGGTCTACAATTGATTTCTGTCATGGAAATAAGATATACAAACCTTTCGTTAACGATGGGTTTCGACAAATTAAATTGCTGTCATTATGTTACTCGTCAATATTTTGAACACAACAAAGAAGTGGGAAAGGTGCTGCACTGGCTTTTGCTCTTAGATCATGTCCTGAAATATAATTACAGCAAAATTTCATAACACACTGTAGAGCATATAAATTCTATAGGAGAATATATATCTAGCTAAAGTTTAAAACAATTCTGGGATTATAACAGTTAATGAGAACATCTAGGTCTACACATTCTTGTATAACATAAGACAACTGATATACATTGCAGTGCATTATATATATATATATATATATATATATTGCCAGTGGCATGTAAAAAGCACCATCCGATCGTGGCCGTTTGCCAGCCTCGTCTGGCACCTGTGCCGGTGGCACATAAAAAGAACCCACTACACTTACGGAGTGGTTGGCGTTAGGAAGGGCATCCAGCCGTAGAAACATTGCCAGATCAGACTGGGCCTGGTGCAGCCTTCTGGCTTCCCAGACCCCAGTTGAACCGTCCGACCCATGCTAGCATGGAAAACGGACGCTAAACGATGTTGATATATATATATATATATATATATATATATATATAATCCAGATCTGGCCAACCACATTGAATAGTTGGAAACTTGATAGTTAAATCCTGAGTTTGCTCCATTGGATTTCACACAACAGACAGAGTGTGGGATCAAGACATCATAATGGAGAATGGAGAATTAGACATCTTCAAGATTTATTCATAAAAGCATTATGAAGATTAGAATTTGATGAGAATAATGCTTCAATAAATAAATTTTGAAAATGTATAATTCTCCATTCTTCCTTATGATGCCTTGTATACAGCTTAGTTTTTCCTTGGGGATGGCCAGATTGGAGCAATCTCGAGTATATCATCATCATCATTTAGTGTCCACTTTCCATGCTAGCATGGGTTGGACGGTTCAACTGGGGTCTGGGAAGCCAGAAGGCTGCACCAGGCCCAGTCTGATCTGGCAATGTTTCTATGGCTGAATGCCCTTCCTAATGCCAACCACTCTGATAATCTGGAACTTGACTGAGGAAAGAAAACTCTGAATGACCCATCCTTGTTTTCTTTGTATTGTCTATCTGGATGTTTTGTTGTCCCTTTTTTGTATTTTATATATATATATGAGGGGGTGCTGAAAAGTTCCAGTCTTTGGGTAAAAGAAAAATACAGGATGACCAGTTAATTATGATTTTATTCAATATATTCCCCTGCTCAGATTCACACACTCATTGCAGTGGTCCTTTAGTTTTTCTAAGCCCTGTAAAAGAACTCAGAAGGTTGGGCTTCCAACCAGGCCTTTTGTGATACCCTTGCATATATGCGTGTGTGTATGTGTGTGTATATAAATAGATAGATAGACAGAATCACTACATACATACACAAAGTAAGTATCTTAGAACTAGTCACCTTTATCTTTCATCCTCCTGGGCCTGATAAAATAAAAGCCAATAAAATCACATGAATTATTCCTTGAATCCTTTCTATATTTTCATGTTAAATAATTTATTTTGACTTCAGCGTTATATATTTGCTGCTATTGGAGCAGGATTTTGTATATATGATGTGGAGACTCGACGCTTTGTAGTGAAGAAGACTGTGGCCCATTATTCTAAAATATTACACATGGATTTAGTTTGTAATGGGTGAGTATTGACATATTGATTAACTTTCATTTTGTACTAGTTTCTTAGATTAATTAATTGTTTTGTCTGAGAATATGCTTCGTTAAGATAGTCAATACTTTTCATTTGTAATGTCTTATTTATATTCTGGTTTTGCATTTAAAAAAAATGGTATTTCATTTAATCACTGACATTTCCTTAACCCTTTCATCACTGTATTTATTTTGAGATGCTCTGTGTTTCTTTCAGCTACTTTAAATATAACAAAAAATTAGTAAAATAACTTAGTTATCATTCAGCTAGTGTTAAGAACATAAATTGTGACTAAGGTTTGGTGGAAGATTTTAATTCAAAACTTAGGAAAACAAGACATTTGTACTATAGAGTTAGAGCCGGTTTCAGCCAGGTTGTTAATGAAAGGGTTAAATGTGATTGGTGGAAGACCATCAGAAGGTATGTGTCCCAAGTAAATCTAAAGACATATTCTTCTCTAACACATGAGTACTAATAAAATAACAGTTTCTAACACGGGCATAAAGGGATGACAAATTTTCAGAGAGGGTTCCAAGAATTAAACTTGGGAAGTGGAAGGACAAAGGTCAAAGTTGAAGCTGACAAGATTAGAATTTAAATTATATAAAACATAATTAATGCAAAACATTTTCTCCACAACTCAACAGATCCACTAGCTACAACCTTCTATTATATGTGTTTGTGTGTACAGTCTATTCCTGTTTGCGGATGTGGCAACTTGTCAAGGAATCCAGAGCCACAGGCCCCTGGATCAACCTAAATAAACTTTTATACCCTATTATGGCACTGAGTACATTTTTTCTTTCTAATTTGTGTGTCTGTGTGCATATACATGTGTGTGTGTATTTGTGTATTTTTTTACTGTTTACCCTAATTTGTTTTGAATATCTGTAGACTTTATCTTGCCACTTGCTCAGAAGATGGATCTCTGCGACTTTGGGGTAGGAAACCTGAAGTGAGAAGTCCCATGACAGAACTACGATCTCCTATAATCCACAAGAATTTCAGTCCTATGGAAAGATTCTTTGGAGAAAGGTTCGTACTTGTTTTACACTCAAGAATGGTTGCTAACAACATTAATTTTTATTAGTTTCAGTGGAACAAAATCTTTCCAGGCCATTGAATAATGTGAATTTTCCACTGGACAGGCTATTGGTCAAGTTCCTGAGGGCATTAGACTGTGTTCATGGCTAGGGTACTTAATGTTTCAGTATGTGTAGCTGTAAATGTGTACAACATGACAGAAGAATGTGCCACAACTGTAGACAATGTAAACATTGTAGATTTGTAATACAAATTCCAACTTTATATCACCTATTCATTACCCACAAGGGGCTAAACATAGAGGGGACAAACAAGGACAGACATAGGTATTAAGTCGATTACATCGACCCCAGTGCGTAACTGGTACTTAATTTATCGACCCCGAAAGGATGAAAGGCAAAGTCGACCATGGCGGAATTTGAACTCAGAATGTAATGGCAGACGAAATACGGCTACGCATTTCGCCCGGCGTGCTAACGCTTCTGCCAGCTCTATACCACCGACATGCTGTCTCCTCTCTATTCTATCGCTAGAAGAAAAATCTGTTTCATTGAACTATCTGGTCATCTGCCACTCCCATCCAGGTCCACTTCACATCATCCAAACTGTCCCATCACGCAAAGCACTTTTTAATATCCTTGTCATCAACATCTCAACAATCAAGCTGATTATCATCAGTCTTGCAGTTGGGAAAGTATACACCATCACTTTATATAAGGGTAGATTTACCTCTCGTCCACCGAATGCTTTAACAATTAGACATAATCACAGCATTCTGATTTGGAGTGGATTAGCTGCAGTAGTTAATTATTTGATTTTATATTATAATACTGTCAACACACACACACATACATCTGTATATATCGACATAAACTCAATCGCACATATATCCACACACTCTGAAATAAGAGGAAGCCATGCATTCAACTCTTCAGCAAGACACCAGCTCCTGTCTTTCCATCCTACTTTCATATTTCTCAATATTCTACCCAACTCAGTTGAGGGATCTTCTTTTGTGGGTACTTAGTGATCAGAACTATGTGAAGTGGTTGCCATTAAGAAATGCATTCACCTGTAGAAACTGTGCCAAAGTAGACATTGGAGCTTGGTGCAGCCACCCTCTGGCTCATCACTTTATTTTAAACTATCCTACCGATGCCAGCATGGAAACAGGGGCATTAAATAATAACGATGATGATGTATGTCTACACATAATTAACAAAAGAATTATTGTAAGTTACCCAAGTTTTACCCCTTCTGTTATTTTTAGTATAAAATGAATTTGTTTTAAATAAGGTAAATGGTTAAGGGTATTGGACAACTGATTACAAAGTCATATGTTAAAATCTTACTGTGGGCCAAGAGGAAACCTTTACAAGGATAATGTGGGTTCAGCAGCAAGAGTGACTATATGTGGTCATTTGGCCTGCTAGAAATATCAGTCAAATCTCCCTCAAATTAAAGGCTAGATCTTAAAACAAGAAAGACACATGAGGTGATATAGTCCTAGGGTGATTATAATTAAAGCATTTTTCATCATAAGTCTAATAGTTTAGTGCTGATCTGGCAGTAAACTCTATCCAAGAAAAAAGCAGACCATTTGTTCCAATTCCTTCACTGAAAAAATAAGAAGATCCCAACTTAACTAACACTAGAAAATGGAAAGAAAATATTCAAATAGTATTTAAAATGTTTATACCCTTTTTTCCTTATTTTAATTTTCCAGCATATTACAAATTGGAAGCAGTGAAAGTACGAAAAGTCCTGAACTTCTTGGGGAATGTCTAGGTCATTCTGGAGCAGTCCAGGTAAGAGATTTCTTTATAATTGTAGTATCAATTGTTGCAATATGAATTTCTAATCAAATCAAAGAAAGCTTTTACGGTTGGGAACATACTTTCTTTTGAGAGATTTACCTGCTATTTCTAGCATGTCAACTGAAAGCTCTCCTGTTGCCCCCCCCCACTCCTCCATTTGAGAGCTCATTTCTGTTTAAGGTCCCATTAGACATACATTTGAAGACCTGAAATAGTTTGCCCTTGTGCTCTACCAAGACGAGTGCCCCTTAACTTTATCAAATGTCCACAAATTGTTGTCTTATATTTCAGATGTTTGTTGACTTTGGTGCTGATGGGTTAATCACATGTGGAGGTGATGGAGTGATGATAGCATGGAAGGTTAGTAATCTTTAACCAACTTCAATCCTGACAAACATTACTGGTCTGGAAGCATTACTTGAGACTTAACTGGTTGTTTGTTCAATAGTTAATATATCAAACAGCTGTGAATAATAAAATTAATAGACAACAGATGGATCCATTTCTTGCAGTGTGTCATGAACACTAGCAGTCATCATCATTATCTAATGTCCATTTTCCATGCTGGCATGGGTTGGATGGTTTGACTGAAAATTGGTAAGCTGCACTAGGTTCCAATCTGACTTGGCATGCCTTTCCTATTGCCAACCACTCCAAAAATGTAGTGGGTGCCTTTTACGTGCCACCAGCAAGGCTACCAGTTACGAAACACCGGCATCGGCCATGACTGTGATCTCACTTTACTTGACAGCTCTTCTCAAGCACAACATGTAGCCCAACATTCGAAGGATGCTTTTTTTACGTGCACAGGCACAAGTGCCAGATCAAAGCATTTAGCTTTCAATTAGCCTCTTCTTCTGTGTGTAGCACAGTTCTATCTTTCAAAGCATCATGATCACTAAAATTGATGAGTAATTTACTACTTTTACAGGTATGAGTCTATCTCCTCCCAGGCACAGATGGACTCCAACAAGTAGAAGTTATCATTTCTATAAAGATGTGTCAGTCTCACTTATGCAAGCTCCACTCATTCATATCGAAACATATTTAATAACTTTGGGTTTTACTCTGTTTTCTTCTCTTTTCCTCAGAATCATGAACACGAAGAGATGAAGCGATGTATACGAGTTCTGGAACTGAAACTAGATGCTAACTGTACATTATGAGATTGGGTTAATATTTAAGAGAAAACGAATTGCTATAAGAAAAATCAGTATTTAAAATAAATATTTAATGAACCATTGTTGCTGATGTTTCTTATATATTTAAGTGTATTTAAGATGAGGGCACTGAATGTAGAGGACGTGTAAAAACTGGAAAGAAATGAAAGATGCTTACTCCATTGGATGTGTAATGTTAGAATGCATGAATGATAATACAGATGAGTTGAGAAGAAAAACTGGGTGTAAGGGGAATCAGATGAACAAAGAGGGAAGAGTGCATTGTTATGGGTATGTAAGGGGTATGGGTGATGAAAGTTGGGTAGAGAAGTGTCAGGTGACCCATGTGGAAGAGGAAAACCAAGCAAAACATGGGCAGAAGTGGTGAAAGCTGAATCTCTCAGAATACTGAACATCACAGAAGAGATGACGAAAGAATGGAACAAATGGCAGGGTTTTGTGTTGGAGAGAACACATCCAACCTAAGCAGAAACTGCAGAAAAGAGGCCAGGGAAACTGGAAGCAAGGTGAGAAGCAGTAAATGTATAATATATATATATATATATATGTATGTATATATGTATAATAATTGTGAGGGGAGGGTGTTAGTCAGTGCCACCAACCCCAGTACGTGATGTTACTTTATATTATTGATCTCAAAAGCATGAAACACAAAGGTGACTTCAGCAGGATTTGAACTCAGAACATAAGGAACTACAATAAATATCACAAGGCATTTTTTTCAATTCTCAAACAATTTGGTAATAATGATACTACACCCACTACTACTACTACTAATATTAATAATAATGTCTAACAGGGTTACAAATTCAGATTTTGTGGAAGTGGGTGAAATATAACCAATTGAGAGGACCCACCTAATTAACTGGTATTTAATTAATCCTGGAAGAATGAAAGACAAGTCAGTGCTGATGGGATTTGAATGTAAAACAGACATGAAATGCTGGACATCAGTTTGTTTGGTGCTCTACTGATTTTGTTTATCACAGCCATGAATGACAACAATAATCCTTTCAACTATAAAGCCTAAATTTTTTTTTTTTTATGGTTGTGGGGAGGAGTTGATTACATCAACCTCACCATGCTCAACTGGTCCTTATTTTATTGACTCTGAACATCCCACTGTGCTTGAGGAGACCTACTGAGTCAAGTACATGAACATCGAAATAAATATCAATGGAAATAGTAGTTGTGATACCTGTGCCGGTGGCACATAAAAAGCACCATCCGAATGTGGCCGATGCCAGCACCGCCTCGACTGGCTTCTGTGCCGGTGGCACGTAAAAAGCACCCACTACACTCGCGGAGTGGTTGGCGTTAGGAAGGGCATCCAGCTGTAGAAACACTGCCAGATCAGACTGGAGCCTGGTGCAGCTCCTGGCTTCCGAGACCCTGGTCGAACCGTCCAACCCGTGCTAGCGCGGAAAACGGATGTTAAATGATGATGATGATGATGAAAGAATGAAAGGCAAAATCGCCCTTGCTGAAATTTGAACCCATAATATAGCAAGCTGGAACAAATACTGCAGGCATTTTTATTTGATCCTTCACTGATTCTACCAGTCCACCTTGTTTTATTGCTCCCAAGAACTGAAGATGTTGGGGGAGAAAGCAAAGGTAAAAAGAAAAAAGGAAAATAAACAAAACATCAAAAGGCAATGGGTGATGATGCAGGTTTACGTAAGATAAAAAGGTGAGATCAATAAAATAACACAAATTAATAAACAAATAACAATAAACAGCAACAAAATAAGAACATGAAAATTATCCCCCAGAGTAGGGAGGGGCAGCATCAAAAGGTTATTTGAGACATCTTACATACAATATGAGATATTGCTGACACTTTTCCAGTTCATGCAGCAGGCCCACAGTTCCATAGCAATAGAAACCCCATTTGGCCACACTAACCCACATTTCATAATATTTAATGGACTTCTCTACATCCACCATCCTCTTCAAGTGGTCAGTTATTTAGAGAAGTTGATAACAGCTTGGCCTGACTGGAAAATCTCTGTTAACCAAACTGCATCTACCACAAAATTCCTTTGCCATGATTACAAGACAAAAAAAAAAAAAAACCCCAGAAAAGCATCTCTTCCTTGTCAAAAGAAAATCTTGGGATAATCTTCACAGAAGACACAGCTTAGAGCTGAGCCATTTTTGTACATGATAATATTTCTCCAAGCCAGCAATGCAAGAACACTAAACAATTTCACGCCAGACAGTTTCATCACTCTGTGATACAACTCAAACAGGTTCAATTGCTGGCAGCTCCAAGACAGACATACCGGGAGAGTTTATCCCATAAGGGCAAATAACGATGGTTTCAAATTTTGGCACAAGGTCAGTAATTTTAGGTGAAGGAGGGTTAATTGATTACATTGACCCCAGTACTTGACAGGTACCTTATTTTATTAATCTCAAAAGGATGAAAGACAAAGTTAGCCATGGCAGAATTTGAACTCAGAACATAGAGAACCAAAAGAAATGTAGCTATGCATTGAATCCAATAGACTAATGGGTCAGTCATCCCACTGCCATACTAACAATAATAATATTGGAGTTAGGAATGGAATCTAGCCATTGAAACCGTACCAAAACAGACAGGGAATCCAAACAGCTCTGCAGCTGGTCAGCTCCTGTCAAATCGTCCAACCCATGCCAGCATGGAAAACAGACGTCAAATGATGATGTTCTTGATTTAGGCAAGAACCAATGATTTTGAGAGGAGGAGTAAGTTGATATAATTAGTTCTTTATTTTATTGACGCCCAGAAGAACAAAAGGCAATATTAACCCCAGTGGGATTTGAACTCAGAATATAAAGGGTCAGAATATTGATTTCAAATTGTGGCACAAGGCCAGCAAGTTTGAGGGAGAGAGCTAGTCATTTACATTAACCCCAGTGCTCAACTGGTACTTATTTTATTGACCCCAAAAGGATGAAAGGCAAAGTCGGCCTAGGCTAAATTTGAACTCAGAACATAAGGATAGACGACACACCACTAAGGATTCTGCCCAGAGTGGTAAGGATTTGGTCAGCTTGCCACCTTCAGCAGAATCAAAACACTGCAAGGGATATCCTCTGACATGCAACCAATTCCCTCTGCTTACTGATCGAACGGTAACAATAACACAAACAACAATAATAGAAATAAAAAAAAAACATAAAAACTGTTAAATAAAATAAAAACATTTGATCAAGTGTTGCCATGTTTATTCACATTTCAAGTCTCAAAATAAAGAAGGAATTTTAATTCGAAAACAACCAATATTTCTTGGACATTTTTCTTTTTGGAAGAACTGACTGAAAGTTTTTGGTTTTTTAATATTCTAAACACATTATAAACAAAACAGAAAGAAACACTCAAAATGAAACCTAAACCAAGAGGAAGTGGTGGCTATTATGCTTTTACAATGACTAAGTTCTAAAACCCTAATGTTATGAGGGAAGGGGGAAACAAAAATATTAAAAAAATTAAAATTCTAAAAAGCTAAAAAAAAAAACCAAATAAAATTTTTTTGGATAAATTGCATTTTTAAGGTAAGTAAAAAAATTGGGCTTTGGGTGAGTACAAAGCTTACAAATTTTACATAGGATGAGACTGGAATGAGATTTGGGTGTTTTTCAAAGAACATTAGTTGCACAAACAAACTGAAATTTATTCAATTGGGAATAGAAACCCAACTTGCCAGACAGTCCACACTAGAATTACAGCTTGCCTAAAACCTAATTCCTAAATCTGTACTTTCAATAAGATGTCAGTTCTTCATGATAAAAATATTTAGCTTGAAAAATACATTTCCGTTGTTGCTTTTTTAATAATTTCAATTTTTTTGTTTTAGTTCTGATCATCACTTAATTAATTAGTTGCGTATCCTTCTTTGAATAACAGTTTTCCAAAAACAAGAACATGATTAACCCAGCACTTCAAATGAGACAAATGGCAACAATCCTCCCCCCGCCCCATGTAACCTTCCCTGCCCATCAACCCATCTCAAATATTCTTGTCTTATTGTAAGTCTGTCTTTCAAAGTAGATGACAGTCTCAGGTGTGATTTGACTTTTTCACCTCCTTTGAGACACAAACATAAACAAGGAACTGTAACAAAAATATTTATGGAAATGTTTAAAACATTGTTTTTCATTTGTCATTTTTCTTTTAAAAAGATTTAAAAAATAAATTTTCATTTCAAATTTCGATTTAAATGGCTAATTAAAACATTTTTTTAATATAATTAATAAATCGATATCTTATTTAATCCCTATGCCACACAATTTATAAAGAAAGGGGAGAATAAGATTGTGTAATAAAAGGGAGGAAAAAAACCCCAACAAAAGTTGATTTTCATCTGTGATTTGTAATTGACTCAGAGATATGGCAGTGTCGGAGAATTGAACTCCTTCAGCTTTCTACCACATCGTCATTGTGTAAGAAAATGTTAGTAAAACATACTTTTTATGAACAAAGAAAAAAAAACTCAACAAAAAATTTTCTAAATAAATAGGTACATAACAAATTTCACCCAAATTAATAATTATATATATATATATATATACGCACACACATATATATGTTGTATGTATATATGTATGTATATATTTATATAATCATATTATGTATATGATAAAAATTATCATAAATCTCTCCTCAAATAAAGTGGGAATTTTCTTATATCTTTCTTTTTCTAAAATCCCTTGATATGAGAATGAAGACAGACAACCATGCCATTACCATTTCATCTAATACAAGGAAATAAAAGGTAATTGGTTTAAAATCTATTCAGTGGAAATTGTTTCAAGTTAGTTGGTTAGAAAGATGGAGAAATAATACTTGGTTTTATAAAATTAAAGGGGTTAAAAAAAACACAACCCCAAACAAAAATAAATCAGTAAAAGAACTGTCCCTAACTGCATTTAATCATAATCTTCACTGCACCATCTTTCATAGTGCGAGCATGTTCAAAAGCTTTCTGACTCTCTTCCAGTTTGTATCTATGTGTAATTAAAGGTTTGACATTCACTTGGCCAGAAGCTATCATTGACAAGGCAATTGGGTAACTGCAAAAAAAGAAAAAAAGTCTGTTTAAAGAGACACATTGAAACTCCGACGTCTGGCAGCTGACTTGGCAGACACCCATAAAATTATCAACCATCTTACGAACAATAACTCTGAGCACCTTTTCAAACTCCACCTGTCTAACACCCATGGACATATTTACAAAGTCAGAAAACAGCACAGCTCCCATGACTTTTGGAAACATTTTTTCCCGGTGAGAGCATGGAACAAACTGCCAGCATCAGTTGTTAGCTGTCGGAGCACTGCATCCTTCAAAACTTCCATGCTTTCTGAGATTCACCAACATTACACCTGATTTTCTCCCCTCCATACACACACAAGCATGTATCTGACTCGTACATTGTTCGCTTTCCAGACATTTGTACATTACTGCATATACTTTATACACACTTTCTGACTAATTGTGGTGCACCTGAGCACTGTATACAATAATTTCATTATTATTATTAGACAATCAATGTTACGGCTGCAATAACAACAACGTTTAATAAAAGGAGAAAGTCACGAATTTAATTATACAGGTGATTATTATTGACACTGGTATTAGACAGGTAGAATCCAGAAGGATGGAACGTAAAGTGAACCTTGGTGGGATTTGAAACCATAATTTAAAAGGACATAATTTATGGAGGAGCTGATTTTGATGATTCCAGTCATATATTAGAAACCCAGGAAGATAAAGTAAAAAGTTTACTCTAGCAGGATTTGAACTCAGAAGGTAAACTTTCACATATATGAACATCTCAAGGTATTTGGTTTGGTGTTTTACTGATTCTGTAACATCATACCCTTGATAACTTTGAATTAGAAGTTCTAATATAGACGTAAGATCACAAATGGTGGAGAAGAAGACAAGAAATGATATTTAGTTTAATATCACCGTGACCGACCAGACTATCAGATGTTTCTACACATCGTTGGTCACAATGCGCTTCGCATTGTTTTAGCCTTCAAATGATGCCACCCCGCTGGCTAAGCGAGCAGGCCAACAGAAGAAAGAGTGAGAGAAAGTTGTGGCGAAAGAGTACAGCAGGGATCGCCACCATCCCCTGCCGGAGCCTCATGGAGCTTTAGGTGTTTTCGCTCAATAAACACTCACAAGGCCTGGTCTGGGAATCGAAACCGTGATCCTCCGACCACGAGTCCGCTGCCTAACCACTGGGCCATTGCGCCTCCAGTTTAATATACGAGTGATATTTATTTTGTCAATCCTGGGAAGATGAAAGGTGAAGTCAACAGTAAGAGGACTTGATCTCAACTCAGAACATACAGGGACAATAAATAAATACTGCAAGCTATATTGTCTGTCATTCTAGATCTGGTCCTCAGGGAAACTCTCATGTTATAGTTCTACATATTTTAACTAAATACCTTCTGACAGAAGATTATTTGCTAAAAGCACTTCTCAAATTCCTCAGATACATCATACTCTCTTTCCTCCCTCTCTATAAACCATCATTCTTTCATTGCCTTTCCTCTTCAGCAGTGCCAATACTTACCAGTTTGCATATCTGAAAATGCCCCTTATGTCTACTTCACGGACTGCAGCATTCAACAAAGGAACTGTAACTTCATCAGGTTGCATGCCAACCATGACAACACATCCGCCACTGGCTGTTGCCTGGCAAGAAACAACAATAAAAGACAGACGTCCACAGATCAATATTTAAAAAGCAAACCATGGATTGAAAGAATTCTGATCAATCAGTCAAGATCATCTGATAAACATTATGAACATTTTTACTATTTTGCATCAAGAGAGAATTTACATTAAGAACAAAGAACCTCATTAGCATTAGGGACAAATTGGCAAAAACATCACAACTTGTAGCGTTGACATCTCTGCTGAGAAAAAAAAGATTATTTATTTATAATTTGTATTAATTTATTGTTTTAGTAATGACACTTCAAGCATTTTGATGAATCTTTAGAGAGTTTGTCAGTGGCTGGTTTGAAATTGGAAGGCAAAGGTGCTCTCTCTTGAATCACTTGAGACTTGACTTACTAGAAATAGCAGACAAATCACCCTCAAGTAACACCTTAACTTCAAATAAAGTAAAGTACATATTAGATAATATAGTTCTAGATTCATTATGTCAGAAAAAAAATGATTAAAAGAATAAAGCAAATATTATTGAAGAAAAGAAAAGGAGATAAAGTGAATATATATACATATATATATATTACACACACACACACATATATATATATATAAATGAGAGAGAGAGAGAGAGGGAATTATAGTAACCTACCAAAATAGATGTTTTTAAACCAGCAGGGTTCCCACTGCATTCAAGTGAAATATCAGGACTTTTCCCCAAGAGGTTCTCAATCTGAGAAGCAAGTTCTTTGGAAGTACCTGCTCTCACAGAGAGAACATGGTCAGCCCCTACCTTTTTGGCAAATTCCAGGCGCTGGCTGTCAACATCTGTGAAGAAACAAAGATACAGTTTGAAATTATGTGTGTGTGTGTTGACATACATTAATGTTTTTGATGTATGTAGCTCTTTCATCGTGTTTCTTATCAGTTAAATACCACCATGACCAATATCCAAACTACAGTGGAAAGGGTTAGCCACTGGATTTTGTTAAAAAGAGACAATGAGCGATGGCTAGAAGAATACAAACAATAACTCTGAGCACCTTTTCAAACTCCACCTGTCTAACATCCGTGGACATATTTACAAAGTCAGAAAACAGCACAGCTCCCATGACTTTAGGAAACATTTTTTGACGCTGAGAGTTGCTGAAGCATGGAACAAACTGCTGGCATCAGTTGTTAGTTGTCGGAGCACTGCATCCTTCAAAACTTCCATGCTTCCTGAGATTCGCCAACACTACACCTGATTTTCTCCCCTCCATACACACACAAGCATGTATCTGACTCATACATTATTCGCTTTCTAGACATTTGTACATTACTGCATATACTTTATACATACTTTCTGACAAGTTGTGGTGCACCTGAGCATTGTATACAATAATTTCATTATTATTATTATTAATATTGAGCCTTATTTGATAACCAGTTGATCTAGCAAGTGGGGCCTCATATCAGTGAGGGCAGTGTACAATGATGCTGTCGAGAGGTATTCATCTTTCCTGATGACCCCATACACTTGCTGGCTTCCAGTATGCAGAGCTTTGGACTGGTAGCACTTGCATATATAAGTTGTTTGCAAAACATGAGAATACAACAGGTCCACCAGTTTGACGTGGCTATGGTTGCATTGCATTAACACAGGCAAATGTGCATTTGTTGATTTATGCTGACAGAAAAATGGTTGTTGGTCCCACTGACCAGACTTTCACATGTTTATGTAAATGTATAATAATGAACGTATAAGACAAAACCATAACAGTTTACTTCAGTGACACACAAAGAAATGTGATAGTTGCAATAGCCAACTTGGTGTGCCAAACTCTACTTGTGAAGACCTGTTGAGGCAAGTGAAAATCGAAATCGATCAACATCAATGAAAATTGCAGCTGTGATACGTGAGAGAACCATCCGAACGTGGCCGTTGCCAGCGCCGCCCCAACTGGCCTCGTGCCGGTGGCATGTAAAAAGCACCATCCGATCGTGGCCATTTGCCAGCCTCGTCTGGCACCTGCACTGGTGGCACATAAAAAGCACCATCCGATCATGGCCGTTTGCCAGCCTCATCTGGCATCTGTGCCGGTGGCACGTAAAAAGCACCCACTACACTAACGGAGTGGTTGGCGTTAGGAAGAGCATTGAGCCGTAGAAACATTGCCAGCTCAGACTGGGCCTGGTGCAGCCTTCTGGCTTCCCAGATCCCAGTTGAACCGTCCAACCTGTGCTAGCATGGAAAGTGGACGCTAAACGATGATGATGATGATGAGCAGAGTCAATAGGAATTACAAAACCAGGAAGAATTTGGTGCTGAGCTTTGAACTATTTCAGAAATGCATTTCAATTGGGTTTGAAATTTACAATGAGAGCCAAGCATTATTTCCTTTGCAACTTACCTGTCATGCACACTTTAGCTGCTCCCATTGCTTTTGCTGTGAGAAAACAACAAAGTCCAATGGGACCTGAAAATAGACAACAAGTTCATGTGAAAAACTACGGAGATAAACAGCCATGTATGTAAACAGGATGGCATTTGATGGTGGTGGGGTGGGGGAGATTTAATTTTGTTTGGTTTGACCCTTTAGTGTTCAGATTATTCAATCAAACATAATGCCTATTGATTCCCATTGATTCGAATTAATCATGCATTATCTCATATCTTCAAGATGTTGATGGTGTAATTACTTAATGTAGAATAACATTGCAGGGTAGGTGTGAGAGGCTGGATCTGGTCAGTTTGAACATAAAACAGATTAGCTATTTTGGCCGGATATGGATGGTTTAAATACTAAAGGGCTAAAGCTATACATCAATGTATAGTTTTACACAGTTCACATAAATATGAAAACGTATTCATGCACCCACTTTTCAACACACATCAATTATCACATTCTCTCAGATGCCATGGAATACAACAGACATAACAGGCCAGAAGGCAATACAGTTAAACAATCTGTTTAAATGTTCTCAGTATTCAAAGTGCTTTAAACCAGCTCACTGTCAGTTATTATGTAGATAAGACCTGAGATTTAATTTTTAAACAGTCCCCCTTATCTCTCTCTCCGACAAACATAGAATTGTGTATATTTATATACACAATTAAAAAATAGTAAGTGATAATAAAAACTTGTTACTGATTCCTCATAAGATGGGAATGTAGGAATTATCTCCCATACTTTCGTCTTTTAGCAATTTGTTCTTAAACTGCTTCTAAACAAATAAAAACATAAAAGATCAATGGTCAGTCCCCAATATTAAGCCCTTTTAGTAAAGGTGATGGGAGATTGGCAGAATTGTTAGAGTGTTGGACAAAATGCCTTGTGGCATGTCTTCTGAGTTCAAATCCTGCTGAGGTGAAGTCTACCTTTCATCCCTCCAGGGTCAATAAGATAACATATCAGCCATGAACTAAAGTCAATGTACTCAACTGATCCACTTCTTACAAATTCCAGGCCTTGTGCTTATATCTGAAATTATATTATACTCTCAATAACAAAGTATTGTTAGAAAGAATGTTTCCCTACACAGAGTTGATTAAACTCTATGATGTGAGGTGAAAGTTAGTTTAGCAAAAGACAAAAGTTAATAGTTTTAAATAGTTACTAGAATAAAGGGCCTAACAAGTATTATTAGGGGTGTAAATATTAATTTTAGTATTGAGAAAATGGGGAGCAGCAAGCTGAGCAGAAAAGTAGAGCATTGAAATCAATTTTATCTTCCATTTTGCGAGGACTGTTAAAATAGCTGTAATATACTAGGGATGATAATCAGCTGTAATATGAGCCCTGTATAAACTGGTTTTATTTCATGTGGAAACAAATCTATACTGGTGCATGTCAGTAGTATACTCACAGAAGTAATATATTAGTACATATACACGCATAAATAATATACACACCTGCCCCAGAAATTAAAACAGTTGAATTGATGCCAACTCCAGCCCTTCGACAAGCATGGACTCCAACAGAAAGTGGCTCCAGTAGGGCTCCGTCTTCGGTACTTACATTGTCAGGTAGCCTAAAGTAAATCACAGACAAAGATTAAGTTTTACTGGCTTCGATTTTTCTTTGTGATGAATTTCAAATTAAAAGAAAACACAACTTATTAAGTTAATGAAAGCTTTATTCAATGTTATGATCAAAGTAGCAATATAATATATTTCTATACATACATATCATATTAAGTATGTTATAGAAAGTATGGACTATTTATAGAGTGCTCGTAGAGAGCCAATGTGAAATAATACAAAGTAGAGGAAATTGAAAACGCAAATCCTAGGCAGTTAACCAAATTCCCAAACGTGTAATTGAACTTGTTATGCAAATATATGTAAATTAGTTGTGAAAAAGAAAGTGTTCACTTACTTGTAACAAAAATCTGCAGCATGACAATAGAATCTGGCAAGGGTACCATGAACAGGGGGTGTCGCACAGAATCGCATCTTTCGACAAAGGTTGTAATGCCCCTCTTTACAGTAGTTGCATAATCGGCATGGTACACCAGGTTCTACGGCTACACGGTCACCTACCACCAACACAAAAACCATCATCATCAGCAGCAGCATGAATTATGTTAATTAGTTATTATTATCATCACCATAATCTCAATCACATCTTAATCATTATTGTAATAATGTTGATCCCTTGTAACAACTGCCTCCCACGCATCATGATGGCCTTTTCCCACCACAGCCATCACCAATGTAATTCCAGTTATATACAACAGTATCACCATCCTTTTGTCACTGCTTTTACACTGGCCACAATCACCAGTTACCTCTGTCTTTATTTTTCCTAACATGCTTTGTCACCATCCAATCATAATTTTCATTTTCCCCACACTGACCACAGATATTTCCTCCTGAACCTATCCTCCAATTGGTCAAACAAGTTTGTTGTAGTCTTCTACTAGGGCCAGGAGACTTCTCATTGCTTTGCCTATGCCATACAAGAATGTGACAGGCCTGAAATTCCTTTCAACATCTTCCACATTTAGTAGCAGAGTTCGTATCCACTGGCAACAGAAAGATGCATTAACAAATACCGTTGTTAGCACCAGTGAACTTGACCACTGACCAGCACAGACCACAGAGAAGAGTCTAGAGCACTGGTTTCCATTTAATAGTGAGTTGTAGTAACCAGATTGAATAATGGAAAGGTAACTGTGCTTAGTCATCAATATCATGCTCAATCATTTAAAGTCTTTATGCCATGGCATCATGGTCAAAAACATAGTAGCTGAATCACCCTCAAATCACAGCCTGTCATTTTTTAATAAAGAGACATTGGATAATGCAACCCTAGATATATCTACAAAAAAAAAGACAAGATTATCATGACTGGAACTCCTTTTCTTGATTAAAGAGTGATGCCCTGAGGTTAAACAAAACCAATAATCACTGAAAATCAGAGGTTCTACTCTGACTTTTACAGACGAGAGATTTATAAGAGGATGGAGACATTTAACAGGAGAAAATATGAGTAGCACTAAAAACCAAAATTCCTCTCCTTCACGTGAATATGGAAATAGGGAGAAACAGAGGGACCCTGGTTCCTATCACCACACCTCATAACATTCCACAGCTTAATGTCACCATTTGTTCACTGTCCACATGACTTACCAACTGATAAATTAGTTACGCCCTCGCCCAGTTTAGTGACCACTCCACTGGCTTCATGACCTAAGACCATTGGAGAAGTGAGGATGAAGTCGCCAATACAACCATGAGTCCAGTAATGGACATCAGATCCGCAAATGCCTACATCCTGCATTGATAATTGAACTTCTGCAAACAAAATTTAAAAAAAAAGAGATTTTAATGTACAAATAATGATAACAGAATATACATACACACACATACATACACACAATATATATTACATTTATTTGACAAAGCCATTTTCCTAAGCAGAAGAACTACTCTAACAGGCCTAAACCTGTTTTTTAATTTGCCCTTGTAATGTTCCCTTGATATGTTGCCCTTATGGCAAATAAATGAAATGATTATTACCTTTCAGAATCTCTTCTGGTTCTTTACATTCTGAACTGAAATATCACCAAGGTCAAGTTTGTTTTAGATGCTTTTGGGAGTCGGCAAAATAAAGTTACAGTAAAGCATTGGGGTATATGGCATCAACTGACAACCTCCCATTAAAATTTGTTGGCCTTGTGCCTAAATCCTCCTCCTCATCATCATTATTTTTATTGTTGTTGTTGTTGAAGGTGGCAAGCTGGCAGAATCATTAGCACATCAGGCGAAATGCTTAGCGGTATTTCATCTATCATTATGTTCCGAGTTCAAATTCTGCTGAGGTTGACTTGCCTTTCATCCTTCCGAGGTTGATGAATTAAGTACAAATGAAACACTGGGGTCAATGTAATTGTCTAGTCCCCTCCCATAAAATTTCAGACCTTGTCCCTATAGTAGAAAGGATTATTATTATTATCATTATTACTGAAGGCAGCAAGCTGGCAGAATCATTAACGTGCTGGGCAAAATGCTTAGCAGTATTCTGTCTGCCACTATGTTCTGAGTTCTAATTCCACCCAGGTCGACTTTACCTTTCAGCCTTTCAGAGTTGATAAATTAAGTACCAGTAGGATACAGGGGTCAATGTAATCAACTATCCCCCTCACCCAAATGTCAGGCCATGTCCCTATAGTAGAAAGGCTTATTATTATTATTATTATTATTATTATTTATAGTTTCTTTTTATTATAACTTTATTTCAGCTGCCTTAGTACCAGGCATCCTCCAGAGGCCAAGAGTAGCAAAGACACTTTTGTTTTGCTATGCATGCTAAAATTACCACCACATTTATTCCATCTTAGATGGTGAGTGCTTTCCGTAGTACATGGACTGCACTCATCAAGGTTATCGTTTGTAATTCACCGAGATTGGAGTTATCAGGGAGTGGCTTAATATACTTCTCAGCTCCCTTCTTTATCATTCCCAGTGAACCAATCACTACTGGCATTGTTATAGTACTAAGCTCACACATTTTTCTGATTACAATTTACTGTGTCGGTGGCACATAAAAACACCATCCGAGCATGGCCGTCTGCCAGCCTCGTCTGGCACCTGTGTCGGTGGCACATAAAATCACTCACTACACTCTCGGAGTGGTTGGCGTTAGGAAGGGCATCCAGCTGTAGAAACACTGCCAGATCTGACTGGACTGGTGCAGCTTTCGGGCTCCCCAGACCCCAGTTGAACCGTCCAACCCATGCTAGCATGGAAAGCGGACGTTAAATGATGATGATGATGATGATGATCTTTATAGTGAGAAAGCTTTTCGTATTCTTTTCTTGAGACATTTTGATCTTGTGGGACTGACATATCTATTAACAGACAAGTTCCTCTGGTGTAGTCCTTGATCACAATGTCTGGTCGATTGGAATCAATTTTTCTATCTATTATCATCATCATCATCATTATTATTACAAAAGTGGTGGATGTAAGAATTGGTAGAGTACTACACAAAACACCTGTCTTGTAGAATTTAGCTACAGTTCCTAAGGATCTGAGTAGAAATCATGCTGGAATCAACTTTTCTTTCACCCATCCACAGTTAATATAAAAAAGTAGCAGCAAAACGTAGGATCAGATAAATAATTACCTGTTCCCTGTGACTCTATCAAATTGTCCCCTTATGTCAATGTTAGAAAACATTATGAATAACAAAGGCCCTGGGACTATTTTGGCTTTATAACATTAAACTTGATAACAAACAAACATCATAATATCTTCTTTTAGCTTCCTTTATCCCTTAGAAACCGAAATGCTTAAGGCTATCCTTGATTGTATGATACAAACTTGTTCTAAAATGCTATCTTTTGACAAAATTTCATGTTAATTTAAATTCCAAGTATCAGTTTAATAATGACAGAGTCATTTTATTAAATTCTTCATTATTTTCAAGATTAATTGAAACAGAAGCACTGTATTTCAAAAGAAATATGTTAACAAAAAGGTTTAAAGTCAAACTGCACTATAAATCATTATTATTATTGTCTATTAACTTTCTATACTTCCAGCTATTGTCTCAGACAAAGTAGTTGTAACATGTAAACAGAAAGGAAGGTCCTTGGTGAAGGTTATAAAACAAGGAGAAAGACAAGGAGACATCTTTAGGAATATAAAGACTTCTTGTTACCTCCAATGCCTGGCTCTGGGATGGGCCGACATTCCTGCAAAAGAAAAACAACAAGCATTTGAAGAGAATACCAAGAAAAGAACTATCACAATTGTTATGTAAATATCAAAATGCATCATATTTGAGAGACCTTAACATGTCTGGTCCTTGACATTTAATATTGTTGACAATTCTGTATGGCTTTAGATTGTCAGAGCATTCAGAGAGAGGGCAAAAACAGTTTGTTTCATCGTTGGTTATGTGCATACGTACATACATACATATGTATACATATATATTTATATAAGTAGAAAAAGAAAAGGGAAATGAAGAAAGCTTCTAACAATACATAAAGTTTTACAAAAAAAAAAAAAAGAAGAAAAAAAAAGACATTATATTTCAGGCACAAAGGGGCCTATTTTCAGTAGGAAGCAGTCCAAGAAACGTGTATTTACGATTTCATTATTTGCTCAGTGTTTGAGTTAGCAGTGTTGCAAGTAGGGCAGTTTGCCAGTGTCCAGGGTTGTTCTGTGTGTGACCATCTTGTTGATGGGTGTTTACATAGGGGTGGTTCTAAATGGCCCAGTAGGATGTCAAGGCCTTCCATGCAGATGACCTAATAGATGGCAGAGGATGTCCCCTTGTTAAAGTGGGAAATCTTGAAGAAGCAAGTCTTAGTGGGAGCCCTCTTGTCATGATTATTTGGCTTGTGTTTGTGTATGGAATTAACAATGAACGTTGGGTGTCCATGGTCTCAAGTACCTTTAGAAACTGAGCAACACACACACACACACACATATATATATATATATACATACACACATACGTCACTCCTAGTTCTCATGGAGGGGCTTGTTTGGACCACTGGTTCTGAGAGCGATGCTATCAGGAGTTTTAAACTCCAAGTAGGGTGCTCCTTGGTGACAAGGTGGAGGATGAGGATCCAAACTATGCACAACCAGCCCCCAAAGACCCCAACAGTGGAACAAGCAGATGATGACTAGTAAAGATCACAATACCTGGATCAGCAGCTGAAGAGGGGACACATGATGGACAAGATACAGATGGCACCTCTCAAAACTATAACTGAACCAATGACAGTCCCTTGCAGTTTCATGACTGGATCCTGTATGTGTCATTCCATATGTGCTGCAGAGGAGGGTCATGAAACTAAGGGTGTGGGTCTCTTCCTGGCAAGTTCAGGTTCACCTTAAACAAATCCATGCCATTGGCACTTTCTTCCACTCTGATATCATTATATCATTTAACATCCATTTCCCATGCTGGCATGGGTTGGATGGTTCAACAGGATCCAATAAACCAATGGACAGAGTCATACTCCAATGTCTGACTTGGCTTGGTCTCTACAGTCGGATGCCCTTCCTGACAACAACCCTATTAGAGTGTACCAGGTGCTGCTTTTTGTGTGACACCAGTACTAGGGAGGTTGTCATGTAACTCACAAGATTAAAGATACCCTTAAACTGAGTAGGAGTACTGTAGAGAGAGAGAGAGAGAGAGAGAGAGGTGGCTTTATGCTAGGAGCTGAGAGAGTTGAAATATGAAAGGAGGAACAGGTTTCTTGCAGTAGTGAAATTACAAGGCTACTCACATTACAAAAGGGTGGGAGTAACTGGGGTAGACCTGGAAAAGCAGATAAAGGTAGTGGTGAGAAGGTGTCAGAGTGTGCCCTCAAGGTACAAAAAGGTGAAGAGAAGAGAGTGAGTGGGTGGGTATAGGTAGTAAGAGTGTGTGGGGAAAGTGAGAGATAGAGATGGGGGTAGTGAATGGTGAACAAAGAGGAAAGGGTAGAAATCATTTCTTAATCACAGCCCAGCAGAAGGGATGTCCTACTTCTTAGGTCACAGAAACACATGTCAATAGTGCCTCTGACTAATCAGTTAATCTTCCAGTAATAGCAGCCAAATCTTCCTCAAAATTACACTACTATCTTTAAAAACATGGTAGAATATACTGAATAAAGCAGTCTGAGATACTGCTGTATAAAAACATGATGGACATAGCTGGAATGTCTGTGCATAAAGGTCAGCCTGACCACTGATGACCTAGGGTTACATAATGACAGTACACAGCTTAATGGTTGCTTCTTTTGTCAATGATGATTTCAACTTTGGTTGTTATCTTTTTGTGCTGACGACATTAAATAGCAGTCAAGTGTAATCAGATCAATTTAACAACTAGAAATGCTCTCAATCATTGTCTGACTCTGTGCCAGAGTTAGAAAGTAGTAATTGTTTCGAACATTGGCACAAGGCCAGCAGTATGGGGGGGGTGCTAAGTTGATTAAATCAACCCTGGTGCTCAACTGGTACTTATTTTCTGGACCCTGGTGGCATTTGAACTCAGAATGTGAAGAGAGGTGAAATGCTGCTGGTCATTTTACCCAGCATGCTAACGATTCTGCCAGCTCAATGCTTGCAGTTAGAAAATAATAATAATTTCCACCATTTGCAACAAAGTTACATATTTGGAGGCAGACTATAGTCTATTGCATGAGTACTAAGGCTTAAATTTGGGCAAGAGTGTAGGGTATAGTCGATAATATGATCCCTAATAGTTTACACACCCTTTTATTTATCTTAATGATAAATTAATGAAAAGTAAATTTGATCTCCACAAGATTTGAACTCAAAACTTAACTATCAAAAGGCATCTTGCCGACAGCTTTATCACTCCACCACATCTTTCTGGTTGAGTTGTAATACTAATGAAAGAATTCACTGACTTTGGTTTTCATCCTTTTAGGGGTCGATCATTTATTAAAGAAACAGAAATACTGGGACGATATAATTGGCTGACCCATTACAACCCATAAAAATAAAAATAAAAAATAACCATAGGTGCAGGAGTGGCTGTGTGGTAAGCAGCTTGCTAGCCAACCACATGGTTCCGGGTTCAGTCCCACTGCGTGGCATCTTGGGCAAGTGTCTTCTGCTATAGCCCCGGGCCGACCAATGCCTTGTGAGTGGATTTGTTAGACGGAAACTGAAAGAAGCCTGTCGTATATATGTATATATATATATATGTGTGTGTCTGTGTTTGTCCCCCTAGCATCGCTTGACAACCGATGCTGGTGTGTTTACGTCCCCGTCACTTAGCGGTTCGGCAAAAGAGACCGATAGAATAAGTACTGGGCTTACAAAGAATAAGTCCCGGGGTCGAGTTGCTCGATTAAAGGCGGTGCTCCAGCATGGCCGCAGTCAAATGACTGAAACAAGTAAAAGAGAAAAAGAGTAAAAGAGAATGTAAGAAATCATTTCTGATTTCTCTCTTTGATATGAATCTATAAATGATATTCAGAAACTAACCACAAAGTCGATATTTGCTTGAGTACGAGCCGTGATTAGAAAACTTCGTCATGGGTACATTTATCCCACGATGAAGAAATGGGCACCGAGCATTATAGAGACGTCGTAAAACGACACGAAGATAGTAAATATCAAGATTTGATGGATTTTATAGAAGAAAAACTGGAGTTTAAGTTAGAAGAAGTGGGTTTATAAAGTTTATTAAATGGGGGCTACAATCGACGGTCGAAACGAGATCGACCTTCCTCTCAACACTAGAAGACGCCTGAATAACGTGGGAATACGAACGACTTACTTAATCTTATCTCTGTAAATCATAACAAGAACAATCCAGTTATAACAGGTCTTATCAAACGGGAGAGTCACCCTACACCAGGGGTGAGAATCTTATTACTAGGGCGGCGGGGTGTAATGTAATATAAGAAACTGTGGGACGAATTTGTGCTGCGAAAAAAAAAGTGAATCTTTAATTAGAAACACCTAGAACTTGCTGTGCATCTTATAATCAAATTCGTTTCGGTCGGGTTTGTGGTTTAGAACGGCTTTTTAAAATGCTTTTGCGAAGGGGGCGGTTTCTCATCTGAATGCGAACTAAAGTAGCACATGAAAGAGTCGTTGACCCTCACCGCTGTTTTATGCAGAAATAATAGCCAAATCTCTATTATATGAGTACCTATTTTTGAACATAGATCTATTCTATAAGAGCTAACCTGGGAGTGCGTCAATTGTTAATTAAAAAAATAGAAATAACAAAAACACGTATTTAGAACATGGGTCTTTTCGTTGAGATATAAACTTTAAAACTTTTTCCATGTTGAGAAGTTGGAACAAATGAACCATGACTGATCTTTCTAGCTTTTAAAGACTAGATCGTAGTATCGAAACCTCTTTTATAAAATGCCAACCGGAATTAAATCAGTAAAACGGAATTGGTTTTAAAGTTTATTTTTTTGGATGGAGACTGACACTCTTTCTTTTATTGAATATTAAATATCAAAACAGAAAAATAAGTAATATAATTGTTGAAATACTTTGTAAAACATTAATTGGATAGGTCTGACGAAATTACATCAACATCATATTGATAAAAAAAACAACAAAAATTTAAGTGATCGTTTTATTTCAAACACAGACACACATAAAATGCTGTGTCTACAGTTTTAAGATTACATAACATGGTTCAAATAACAAAACAAAGAGGTAAAAAGACAGGTTTTCCAGTTCCCCAACACACCGAATAGAAACATCTCTTGGAGCGTTCGATTTTCTTTTTTCCGGTTTCGTAAACAAAAACCAACTTTGTTATGAACATTATCAAAGTATATTCATGAATATGTATACATGTTATACGCAGTTATATACACAGTATACATATGTATATAGATATGTTTATATACACATGCATATGTATGTATGCATACATATCCGTATGAACATGCGTTATTTATGTACACACACACACGAATATATATATATATATATACATGTAAAGTGCTGGAACGAAACAGGCTTAGGGGGTTAAACTCGGGATGTTCAAAGCATTTTCATTGCACCCCACCAAAAATTTTTGTGGGTACAAACGCACCCCCTGCACCTCATGTTCCCAAGCCTGAGAAATACATATATTTACATGCATCATATACAGAAATACATAGCTACACATACATACATGCATACATTTAGATTACATTCATTACATGCATGCCTACACACACACATACATACATACATGCATACCTTGTTTATCCCCTCTGTGTTAAGCCCTTGTGCGTAGTAAAGAAATATACATACATGTATACATACATACATAGATGCAGTAGAACTTGGATTCTTGGAGAGAAATCGTAGTTCCATAATTCATACGCTACAAATGGTCACAACATCTAGGGCGATAAATATCTGCTCAACTTTAACATATAAAGGTTAAATACTCGCCCGAAGGGTTACGAAAGCAAGACCCAAATTTTTAAAGTTTTACCCACGAGCAGGTGACCCAACTCTAAGACGACATACATGCATGCAGATATAATATATATATACATAATATTTTATCTGTTTATATTTTTGGTACGATGTTAATGTAAGAAGCAACCGATAATTCTTCGTTTAGCAACGACCCCCTACTTCCTTCGTTGTACGAAAAAACTTTAAAGTTTTAAAGATAATATACATGCATCTATAAATATAAAAGTTGCCAAAGAAAAGAAATGCAAAATGGGGAGCAAAGAGAAATAAAACGGAAGACTAAATGAATAAATAGATAATGTAAATTGCACAGACCATCCTCAGATCGCCCTTAGAATGAAGAACAGTGGAGAGATTTTCGTCCATGGTGAAGGAGGGCGAAGTGATTCCAAACTAAAACAACGAAGACAAGCGAGGCGAGGATAGTTAAGTGGTCGATCTAAAATTAGACTCGGAATCATGAATGCTGAAACAAGAGTGACGCAACTTTAATAGTTAGTATATTAATAGTTATTATATTAATGGTTATTAGATCAATGTAATCATCATTATTATTATCATTTTTTTTTAAAGTAATGTATAAATAATTAAATATCAACTAAATCATTTATTTATTGATGTCGGCTTTTTGTTTGTTTTGATGTTTATGAATAATTTCGTTAATTTTTATATTATTTTTATCGAGGTAGACGAGGGTGTTTTTTTTTTCCAATTATTTAAAACAAAATTTATTTAATTTAGTAAAAAATCTTCGATTTATTGGATGATTAATACCTTGTAAGTAAAAGTTGACAAACAGAAACCGCGGAGCCTGCCGTCCACACACGCGAGAGCCACGCCTGCTGTACCTGAGGGGTTCCTGGTTTCACTTTTCTAATTTATCACCAATAAAGAAGGAGTCGGTTCCTAGTGAAACAAAATTGTTTCATTGGAATTTAGACATTATCTCCAAGGTATGCACATATATATGCGTATATGTGTAAGTTTGTACATATGCATAGATATATTATTTATACTAGCAGTATCGCCCGGCGTTTCATTTCATTTCATTTCATTTGGGTTTGAGTCCATGCTCAGGCCAAGTCGAAGACTCCACCCTCAGAGTCTGGTGTGGTTGCCAGGTTGTATTCTCTGCTTAAATTTGACATGTGTAGGAGCGAGTTTGAGTCAGTTTGTGCTCGTTGTGTATATCCTGGGAGATGGGGTTCATCTCTAATGGTGCTTAAGTATCTATCCAGTTGCAATTTGAATGATTCCACACTGCATCCTGATAGATTTCTGACATGTACCGGAATGGAGTTGAACAGTTGTGCTCCTCGAACCAACAGACTTGATTCTCGCAGGGTTTTTGCTGCCTGGCTAGCCTTTTTGTTGATTGGTGGCAGCTGGCAGCGTCTTCCGTGGCGCAGTGAGTGGTAGGTTTTGATACCAAAGTTTGGCACCTTCTGCTCTATCATTTTCCAAATGTATATAATTCGGTATCGCTCAAATCTTCTTTCTATTGAGTACATCCTCAAGGTTTTGAGTCTTTGCCAATAGTCCAGGTCCCTCGTTTCTGAGAAGTATGAGGTAAAATTTCTTTGGAGCGATTCTATCTTAGATAGTTGGCCCTTTGTTGTTGGTGACCACAACTGAGAACAGTAGTCAATCCTCGGAAGTATCATACTGTTCCAGAGGGTTTTCATTGTTGAGGTATCTCTTGATTTGAAGGTGCGCAAGATCCACCGCTGTACTTTCTTGCAGTAAGACAGACTGAGTCAAGGTGTTCTCTGAATTTTAGGTTGGTTCCCATGTGGATGCCTAAATCTTTCACATACTGTTTTTCCATTATTTGTTGTCCTGATGGTTTCTGTAGTTTGTTGTATTTTTCAGATCTTGATCTGTTCCGTAGCGAATTAGTTCAAACTTCTTATCATTGAACAACATGTTGTTTGTTTCCTGCCATTTATATATGGTGGTCAGGTCCTTTTGTAAGGCCTCTGTATCCACCTCGTCTTTGATTTGTCTCATGACCCTGGTGTCATCAGCAAAGGATGAGACGTTGCTGGTTGTATCTTCATCTATGTCAGAGATGAGGATGAGAAACAGGATTGGGCCGAGTACTGTACCCTGAGGAACACTGCTGGTCACAGGTGATGGTGTTGAATGGGTTCCATTCACAGTGACTGTTTGAGTTCTATTTGTAAGGAACTCGTTTATCCATGTACCAACTTTTCCTCCTACTCCTAGCTTTCGAAGTTTGTGACCCAGGATGCCATGATCTACCTTGTCAAATGCCTTGGCAAAGTCGAGGTAGATAACATCTGTGTTGTATCCATTCTCTAGATTTTCTAGGATTTGGTCATGGTGTGCCAGTAGTTGGGAAAGGCATGATCTACCTAACCTGAATCCATGCTGGTTGCAATTCATCAGATTGTTGGATTCCAGGAATTCAACCAGTTTTCCACGAACTATTCTTTCGAAGACCTTGATAATGTGTGATGTCAGTGAGATTGGTCGGTAGTTCTTTGGTTTTGATTTGCTATCCCCTTTATGTATTGGAGTTATGTGTGCTTCTTTATATGTATTTGGTATTTTGCCATTCTCCATAG
>NC_043019.1:24736061-24753561 GCF_006345805.1 Octopus sinensis | reverse complement strand
GCTATGTCCATTCCGGTATCCCTCTTGATGGTGTCAAGCCAGCGAGTTCTTGGTCGGCCTATTCCTCTCTTGCCACTGACCATTCCGAGCATGATGTCCTTCTTGCCACTGACCATTCCGAGCATGATGTCCTTCTTGCCACTGACCATTCCGAGCATGATGTCCTTCTTGCCACTGACCATTCCGAGCATGATGTCCTTCTTGCCACTGACCATTCCGAGCATGATGTCCTTCTTGCCACTGACCATTCCGAGCATGATGTCCTTCTTGCCACTGACCATTCCGAGCATGATGTAAAACGGCAAACTGTAATTCCAATTGCCCACGATACAAAAGAACAAGACTGCACTAGAAACAAATGCTGTGCTGGGGAAAAGAAAATCCATGAAATGAGTTGATGAATAAAAAAAATGTCACCTAGTAGAGTCAATAAAATGTCACTTGGGTTGGATAAATAGGTGTGAGATAAAAGATAAACGATGTGGGAGTAAGAAAACGTCGCACGATTGGATGAATGAAACTAGACAATTGGTGAATAATGTTTTGTTTCGAGCCATCTGAGGTTGTCTCAGTTTCCAATAGAACAGTGGTTTTAGCGTGGAACCATATTTGGAATAGAATGTAAATTGCAGCCTAGGGACCAATCCTTGTGACGAAATTCTCCCAAGAAATTTAAAATTTCAAGTTAATTTGAAGCCATTTTGTCCCATCAACTCATATTACAACAATGAGTCTCCTTTGAGGCACCTTCAATAACCGAATTATCATTTTATACCAAACACGCGCGCACACACAGAGGCCTTTGTTAATTTTGAGCTTTTGACTCCTTGACGGAGTCGCAGGGACACCATTGTGGTATACAATACGTGTTGGGTGTACCAGGGCGGCCAATTAGCAGAGTGCTTACAGTGTTGGACAGATTGCTTTCTGTCTCTCTCGTTATTTTAAGTTAGAGAAAAAAGATCTTAATGCGAAATATTGGTACCGCTGGAAAAAAGATACTTATAGAGTTAAAAATGGTCATATTTTGAAGTAAGGCTTAAATTCGTCTTTAAGCTATCCCAATAGAAGAAAATTAGTACTGCGAAGCTTTCATAAAATACCCAAATCCGAGGGCTTTAATACTGAAAACCGGGTCAAAAGTGGTTCGGCAGAAAAAAATGTGCTAAAATAAATTTTTTGTGACTGAAAGCATTTCAAAGAAACTTTAGTGGTAAGTGCAGTGAAGAGGTGTAATATAGAAATTATGTCCATGTGATTTAATATTTATAACTATATGCGTTGTAGTCTCTTTCAGAAAATGAAAGAAAACTTACTTCATAACTCAATATATTCTTTAAAATATATTTTACTAGCAGTATCGCCCGGCGTTGCTCGGGTTTGTAAGCATTTTTAGAGAGTTATAGCCAAAAAATAGCAAAAAAATGCATTAAAAATGGAAAAAAAATGATGGTAAATTATTTTTAAATCGTTGACTCATCGTAGACATTTTTAGAGAGTTACTTCCCTTATATAATAGCGAAAAAATGCATTAAAATGGAAAAAAATTATGGTAAATTTTTAAAAAATCGTAGACTCATCGTGGACGCGCGCTAATACCCAGAAGGGCTCGATATGAATCACGACTATAAGATACCCGGTTTTGGTTAAACTGCACCGCAAAATGTGGGAGTAGTTAGGAATCTAAATCGTAGGAGACAGACACATAACTTGACTTTTATATATAAAGATGTATGCTTAGCTGGGACTGATTAAACCACGTGATCGTCAGGAGTGACCGAATGACTGAAAAACAAGCTGAAGGATTACAGTAAATATCGATGCAAAAACAATTTTATGTAACTAAATAACGAGATACAAAAACCAAAAGCAATTTTCAAATAAAATTAAAAATTTTTAAATTATTTAAAAGCATCTTGAAGTTAGATTTTCTATAGTATATATATATATATATATATATATATATATATAATATATATATATATACACACACACACACACACACACACACACACGCTAACATATATACTAACACAAAACAAGTACTCAATTTTTAATAATAAATATTTCTTACGTGCTTTAATTTTAATGTTACTCATTATTGGAGCCTGGGATTAACAAAAAGGATAACAATGGTGGGGTGGGAGTTATCAATTGGATGAAGAAGAAATGAAGAAAAGAAAGCAAGCTCAAGCTCAAGCTAACTATAGAAGAAAGAAGTGATACACTATTAATAAGCATAATAACCTGGAAAAAAAGATGGATTACATGGGAAAATGCGAGCAAGAGAAATAATATGCTTAAACTTTTAAACCTGGAAAAGTACAGGACGAGTTATTACACTTGGAAAAATTCAGGACAACTTATTACATCTGGTAAAGTAGAGGACAAGAAAATTTCTACTTAGAATGTTGCAGCTAAGGATAAAATTTGAATATTGAAATTTATTTGATTTTAATTTACAAAGTAACATAATAATTTAAAAAGGTATCATCATTTTGGTAAAATATCGACACACTAGAATACTTAAAAATCAGATCCAGAATGTATAGCTAAAGTTTATGCAAAGTAGAATAGTATATATGGTAGGAAAATTCATTATGTAAAAAATAGGCATTGGGTTAAGACTAAAAATGTGAAGACTTGGCAATAACTTAGGCAATAACTCAAGCAAATTTTACTGTGAAATTGTTGTGAAAGGTAGATTTTACTGTAATATATAACTAATTTTTGTATTATTCTATTTATTGTATTAACTAATTATGTACTACAATTATTTTATATAACCTATTTTCAATTTTCTAATTATTTATTAATAATTTGAAAAACGAATTTCTTTAAAGTACAAAAAATTTTTTAAGTTATTTATTATTTTTGATTGAAGTAACTAATCATAACAAATAGAATAACTTGTAATAAAATGTTTAGTTTTAATAAAAGCTAATATTTTCTAAATCTAAATATTTTATTTGAAATTTTATCCTCCACCGCAATATTTTAAGTAAAAATTTTCTTGCTCTTTACTTTACCAGATGTAATAACTTGTCGTGTACGTTTCCAGGTTTATAAGTTTCAGAATATTATTTCTCTTGCACACATTTTTCCATTTAACATATATATATATATATATATATATAATATATATATATATATATATGAGCAGGCAGAGTCGTTAGCACACTGGGCTTAGCAGCACTTTTGGCTTTACGTTCTGAGTTCAACTTCAACCGAGATTGACTTTGCCTGTCATCCTTTCGAAGTCGATAAAGTAAGTACTAGTTGATCCCTGGGATCAATTTAATCAACGGTTTCCCTCTCCCGAACTTATTGGTTATGGACCAAAATTTCAAATCAATATAACAAAATCATTTATATATAGATATATATATATATATATGGTGTGTGTGTGTGTGTTGTGTGTGTGTGTGTGTGTGTGTGTGTATATATATATATATATACATGTATGTATGGTCTCCTCTACATTGGCTCACTATTTCCCGGCGTCAACAGACTGGACCAATATTATTATCGTTAAAGGCACGAAATTGCGTCTGACCCTCTGGCTGATAACTGATGAGGATTTGGTGACCTTCTGTGTCTGTTTTCTGTTTGTTTGTGCATTATATGCTTTTAACTTTTATATATATTCTTTTTTCTTTGTTTCAGTCATTTGACTGCGGACAGGCTGGAGTACTGCCATTAGTCGAGCAAATGGACCCCAAGACTTATTCTTTGTAAGCCTAGTACTTATTCTATCGGTCTCTTTTGCTGAACCGCTAGGTTACGGGGACGTAAAGACACCAGCATCG
The DNA here is from genome assembly GCF_006345805.1 of Octopus sinensis. NCBI lineage: Eukaryota > Metazoa > Mollusca > Cephalopoda > Octopoda > Octopodidae > Octopus > Octopus sinensis. The sequence continues at coordinate 24,749,752 of NC_043019.1, read as the reverse complement.
TTTGTCAAGCGATGGTGGGGGGACAAACACAGACATACATACATAATTACATACACACACGCACACACATACATATATACGACAGGCTTCTTTCAGTTTCCGTCTACCAAATCCACTTACAAGGCTTTGGTCAGCCCGAGGCTAAATTAGAAGATACTTGCCCAAGGTGCTATGCAGTGGAACTGAACCTGGAACCATGTGGTTGGTAAAGCAACCTACTTATCACACAGCCATATATATATATATGTGTGTGTGTGTGTGTGTAGTGCTTATTGTTGAAACATACGTAACTAAGGAATGAATGTAATGCAAAAAGTTCTGTTCTTGAACTTAACGCCTGGCCCCGCATACGCACGCGCGTACAGAAAACCAATTCAAGTCATTCTTTGCTGCATGAGAAAGGAAACACATTACATTTTCAATTTTCCTACGTTTTGCTAATCTCCCCCCAAATCCAGTTTAATCCTTCTTACTACAGTTTAATCCCACTTCTTGCTTCATTTATCCTCCACTATTTTTATCTACCCCTTCTAATAACCATATCCGTTATAGCCTTAAAACTGTAAATTTGAAAGATGGTAATAGGTTGCAAAGACTTGATAGGAACAATTTTTTATTATCGATTTCGGACGGATGAAAGGCAAAGTTGATTTCTGCAAGACCGGAATCAAAGGCGATAACATAGGCCGAATTGGTTCTATTAGGCCTTGCTTTGACATTTTGTTCGTCGCTTTGAAGATGCTAGTATTTCTTCGGCTCACGATCAGTAGTGACTTCTTCCAAGTCCAGTAAGTTATATCCTTCGGCAACGAACCAACGCTTCCTGATGATTCTATATGCCACAATAAAGAATCCAATGGCGACGCCAAGACTGAAGATGGTACTCACGACAATGGCTGCTGTAGACACTGAATGTTTTTTATTTGAGCCATGTTTGGACGTAGATGTCGTCATTGTGTTGTTGTTAGTCACGGAGGTTGACGGGAAAGATTGATCAGTTGAAAAACCTCCAGTTGATATGTCTGGTGTTGTTGTTTTTATTGTTGATGCACTTGTAATTTTTGAGGTTTTTGTTGCTGTTGGTGTTGCTATTTTTGTTGTTGGTGTTGTTGCTATTTTTGTTGGCGGTGTTGATGCTATTTTTGTTGGTGGTGTTGTTGCTATTTTTGTTGGCGGTGTTGTTGCTATTTTTGTTGGTGGTGTTGTTGCTATTTTTGTTGTTGTTGTTGCTATTTTTGTTGGCGGTGTTGTTGCTATTTTTGTTGGTGGTGTTGTTGCTATTTTTGTTGGCGGTGTTGTTGCTATTTTTGTTGGCTGTGTTGTTGCTATTTTTGTTGGCGGTGTTGATGCTATTTTTGTTGTTGGTGTTGTTGCTATTTTTGTTGGCGGTGTTGTTGCTATTTTTGTTGGCGGTGTTGTTGCTATTTTTGTTGGTGGTGTTGTTGCTATTTTTGTTGGCGGTGTTGTTGCTATTTTTGTTGGTGGTGTTGTTGCTATTTTTGTTGGCGGTGTTGTTGCTATTTTTGTTGGCGGTGTTGTTGCTATTTTTGTTGCTGGTGTTGTTGCTATTTTTGTCGTTGGTGTTGTTATTTTTGTTGGGGTTGGCGTTGCTACTGTTGTTGTTTTTGGTGTTGCTATTTTTGTTGGTGGTGTTGTTGCTATTTTTGTTGGTGGTGTTGTTGCTATTTTTGTTGGTGGTGTTGTTGCTATTTTTGTCGTTGGTGTTGTTATTTTTGTTGGGGTTGGCGTTGCTACTGTTGTTGTTTTTGGTGTTGCTATTTTTGTTGTCGGTGTTGTTGCTGCTTTTGTTGTTGGTGTTGTCACTATTTTTGCTGTTGTTGGTGTTGCTATTCTTGTTGTTTTTGGTGTTGGTTGTGGTGTTGCTATTTTTGTCGTTGGTGTTGTTATTTTTGTTGGGGTTGGCGTTGCTACTGTTGTTGTTTTTGGTGTTGCTATTGTTGTTGTTGTTGTTGTTGTTGTTAGAGTTGTTATTTTTGTTGTTGGCGTTCCTGTTTCTGCTGGTGGTATTGCTATTTTTGTTGCTGTTGGTGTTGCTATTTTTGAAGTTGCTGGTGTTACTATTTTTGTTGCTATTTTTGTTATTGTTCTTGGTGTTGTTGTTGCTGTTCTTGTTGTTGGTCTCGTTGTTGTTGATGCTGATGTCGTCCCAGATGCCTTTGCTAATGCTGTGTGTGTAGTTACTTTCGAAGTGATTTCTTCACCTGAAATGGTTGTGTCATTCCGGAGACTTATTTTCGTATTCTTATATGTCGTTGTCTCCGTTATCGCAACAGGATATTCTCTTGTTATCGTTGTTGTTATTGAATTTCGTTCATTATTTGTTTGGGCGCTTCTTACCAGCTGTTTCACGATTGGGCTTGTATATATTCCATACACCTGAATACAATGAGATAAACGTAAAATTAGAAATAACAAAAAAATCAATTAATAATCACAGTAAAAACATTAACAATGAATACAGACTGTGGGGTAAGAAGTTTGCATCCCAATCACGTAGTTCTGGGTTCAGTCCCACTGCATGGAACATTAGACAAGTGTCTTCTGCTATAGTTTCAGGCCTACCAAAGCTTTACGTGCAGATTTGGTTGACGGATGCTGAAAGAATCCAGTCGTATACACACGCACACATACACACACAATTATTTTCGGGATCCAATAGGATCGAGGTAGTTTAATAATAAGCACATCCAGGTAGAGTTAAGGACAGTGTGTACCGACAATGTGTATGGAGACTAACATACATACTAGAGCATATACAGATTTGTCCTTCCACGTATGCATACATCCGCATGTATAGACCAGGTACACTCAACGTATATGTAAAATCACACAACGATATATATACTCTAGCATGCAATCCATGATCCACTTTAGGCTCAAGATCTTTAGGCTGAATATCTTTAGGTTCAAGATGTTTAGGTTCAAGATGTTTAGGTTGAAGATGTTTAGGTTGAAGATCTTTAGGTTGAAAATCTTTAGGCTGAAGATCTTTAGGTTGAAGATCTTTAGGCTCAAGATCTTTAGGTTCAAGGTGTTTAGGTTCAAGATGTTTAGGTTCAAGATGTTTAGGTTCAAGATGTTTAGGTTCAAGATCTTTAGGTTAAGATCTTTAGGTTAAGATCTTTAGGCTCAAGATCTTTAGGTTCAAGATCTTTAGGTTAAGATCTTTAAGTTAAGATCTTTAGGCTCAAGATCTTTTGACTCAAGATCTTTAAGTTGAAGATCTTTAGGTTGAAGATCTTTAGGTTGAAGATCTTTAGGCTCAAGATGTTTAGGTTGAAGATGTTTAGGTTGAAGATGTTTAGGTTTAAGATGTTTAGGTTGAAGATCTTTAGGTTAAGATCTTTAGGCTGAAGATGTTTAGGTTCAAGATGTTTAGGTTCAAGATGTTTAGGTTCAAGATCTTTAGTTAAAAGATGTTTAGGCTCAAGATGTTTAGATTCAAGATCTTTAGGCTCAAGGTCTTTAGGTTCAGGGTGTTTAGGTTCAAGATGTTTAGGCTCAAAATGTTTAGGTTCAAGATCTTTAGGTCCAAGATCTTTAGGCTCAAGATATTTAGGCTCAAGATCTTTAGGTTCAAAATGTTTAGGCACAAGATCTTTAGGTTCAAGATGTTTAGGTTCAAGATCTTTAGTTTCAAGATGTTTAGGCTCAAGATGTTTAGGTTGAAGATCTTTAGGTTGAAAATCTTTAGGTTGAAGATCTTTAGGTTCAAGATCTTTTGGCTCAAAATCTTTAGGTTGAAGATGTTTAGGTTCAAGATGTTTAGGCTCAAGATGTTTAGGTTCAAGATGTTTAGGTTCAAGATGTTTAGGCACAAGATCCACTTTAGGTCCAAGGTAAAGTTCGGAGTGTGGTGTAGCATAAATAATAACGCAAATGTTCTACAGCTGTTTCAGACATGTGTTTTCTTGATATGTGTTTTCTTGATATACAAATCGATTACATCATGTGAAAAAAAAGACCCGTTTTTTACAAGTGAATTAAAATCTAAAATCTAAAATTTAATATTCAGGTTTTTTGATGGCAAAATTCTAGAATGTATTTTGTCTCTCTCATCTCGGTGCCAATTGAGAGTGATGAAAGTGTCACAATGCATTCTAGAATTTTTGAGTCTTTTTTTTTATTATGATGTAATTGTTTTGTTCATCATTAAAAGCAGGTCTGAAACAGGTGTAGAGAATCTCAGCTCATTTGTGTTATTATATGTGCTGTCTTTATGTTGACATCCGGGACTCGTTTGTTTACGCTCCCGTAATTTAGTGGTTCAACAAAAAGAAAGAGATCGATAGAGTAAGCGCAAGTTTTAAAACTGATTACTGAGTTTCATTTGGTCAACAAAACACTTCAAGGCGGTGCCCCAGCATGACCGCAGTCCAAATGTAAAAGATAAATGAGGATAAAAATCAATGCAAACATCATGGTCACCATCATTATCTACAATATCACTACTATGCTTCGCCTCCTTCCCGTCATCGCCATCATCATCGTCACCACCACCGCCACCACCACCGCTACCACCACCACCACCACCACCACAACCACCACCACCACCACCACAACCACCACCACCACCACCACCACCACCACCACCACCACCACCACCACCATCACCACCACCACCACCACCATCAGCATCATCATCATTGTCGTCGTCATCATCAAAACCAACGACAGCTACAACAACAACAACAACATCATCATCAACAACAACAACAACAACAACGAGACACATCATCCCTCATCGCTTGACCTGTCAAATATAGAAGTTAAATGTCTTTCAAATCGCCCCCTGTCACCTTAAAAGAAAGACAGCCTAGGTTATAGATAGTCTATGTCTGGAATAATGACTGGATGGTCACGCTGGAGCGCCTTCGATGATAAGTCTATTTAATCAAGGCTGACTTGGGACAAACAAAAACAACAGAAGCATCATTATTACCATGAACATACGCCTCCTCCTCCTCTCCTCTCCTCTCCCCTTCCTCTTCTCATTTTCATCCCCATCCTCTACTCTCTTGCTGTTCCTCCTATTCACGACGATGACGACGACGACGACGACCACCACCACCACCACCACCACCAACACCACCACCAACAACAACAACAACAACAACATTTGGTGATATTTGGAGCCAAAGACCAGGAAACGGACCCCTCCCCCCCATCCATTGTGACCATCAGCTCTTCACTTCAATGAACGAGACCCTGACAACTGTGATTATATTGGATCAGACCACATCCTTATATAGACTGAGAAGGAGAGAGAGAGAGGGAGAGAAAGAAAGAGAGAGAAAGAACGAGTGTGTGTGTGTGTAGGGCGGGGGTAATAATTATAATCAGAGAAATAATAAACTATAAATATTGACTAATTACTTAGTTTAACTATTCCCCAGTTGATCCATGAGGACACCTTCGCACTAACCCCCTCTCTCTCTCCACACACACACACACACACTCACACACACATCTTTGCATACCTTACATTAGTAAACATATATAACCACCCATGCATATATATATGCAAACATACATAAATACATACATGCTTACATACATACATACATACATACATACATACATACATACATACATACATACATACATACATACATAATACATAAAAAGGATTACTGGTGGAATGTCCCGGTGAAGACCTTAATAAAATGAAAGCACAACAGACCTGATATAATGATTTGGGATACAGAAGAGGAAGTGTGCAAAGTTGTGGAAAGTAGCTGCCCAGCGGTTGTTAACAAAACTGAAGATCAGTGAAAAAGAGAATACCTACGCTGAACTATTGAGAAATCTGCAGCTACTCTATCCAGATTACAAGTTCAGGTTTATACCTGTAATTATTGGGGCGCTGGGATAGTTACATACCAATCTTGGGAAATTAGACTTCTCAAAACCAGAAAGGAGAAAGCTAATTCGAAGACTACAGATCCAATCCGTCACTGGAACTGTAAAAATCTGTAAAACTTTCCAGAAGTTTATCATTTAAATATATATGAGCATGTCTATATATGCAACTATATGCATGAGAATACATACATAAAGCAAAACATACAAATCTGCACTTATACACACATAAAAACATACATACAAAATACCCTGTTGATGTTGAAATTCCAATGAAGGACCCTTGAATCTAGGTTAGAAACCGGTTCTTTCTCTATTGGCGAGAAATCTTGAAATAAAACTGAACAATGACAATCGTGCATACTGCATACACATATGTGGAAGCACTCCGTCGGTTACGACGACGAGGGTTCCGGTTGATCCGAATCAACGGAACAGCCTGCTCGTGAAATTAACGTGTAAGTGGCTGAGCACTCCACAGACACGTGCACCCTTAACGTAGTTTTCGGGATATTCAGCGTGACACAGAGAGTGACAAGGCCGGCCCCTTGAAATACAGGTACAACAGAAACAGGAAGTAAGAGTGAGAGAAAGTTGTGGTGAAAGAGTACAGCAGGGATAACCACCATCCCCTGCCGGAGCCTCGTGGAGCTTTAGGTATTTTTGCTCAATAAACACTCACAACGCCCGGTCTGGGAATCGAAACCGCGAGTCCACTGCCCTAACCACTGGGCCATTGCGCCTCCACACTGCATACACATATACTTTATACACAAATACACTCCCACCCTGAATTATATATGAATTATAAAGTGGTGCAAGGGCCCAAAAGCGCTTAGGACATTGTATATAAAAACAAACAAACATGTAAACAAGTACAATGCGAAGGAGTGAACAAGGTCAACAGTTTCATTAAAACATTGAGCGGTATCTATTAGCTGGCAGAAACGTTAGCACGTCGGACGAATTGCGTAGCCGTATTTCCTCTGCCGTTACGTTCTGAGTTCAAATTCCGCCGAGGTCGACTTTTCCTTTCATCCTTTCGGGGTCGATTAATTAAGTACCAGTTACGCACTGGCGTCAATGTAATCGACTTAATACCTATGTCTGTCCTTGTTTGTCCCCTCTGTGTTTAGCCCCTTGTGGGTAATAAAGAAATAGGTATCTATTTTGAGAATTGGGAATTAAGGCCGTTTTTGTTGTTAGTTCATCCTGCTTAAATATAATCAGCTAAAATCAATCAGGTGTAACCCTACAGCGTTATATGCATCTACATATCGTACCTTGGAGTCTTATTTATCGTATATTTATATATTTATATATTTATCTATAAATATACAAAATATTTTATTAAAGTCAATATTTAATTTTGGGGGATTAATCCATAAGTGGGTATTCTATTTCAGAAAATGCAAAAATATCCTAATAAGTATATCTTACAGTAAACTCATGGCATCAGTTTGCACATCACGAAATAATATAAGGTTGTCCCAAAAGTTCGTAGAAAGTCTTGGAAAATAATGGTCTTTATTTTGATGAATAATTTTTGTTGTTTTTGTTAGTACTTGGCGAGTAAAAATTCAATTTTCGCAAGTGTTTACGAACTTTTGGGACAACCTAATACTTAAAGGATATAACTAAAATGTCCAGCTGGGTATTTAATGTACTTCCTTAATTATATAATACTTTAGTTAATATGAAGGAACTAAACGTGTTTCAGTGGGAACTTGTAATCTGGATAGAATAACTGCAGATTTCCCAATAGTTCAGTGTAGATGTTTTCTTTTTCGCTGATCTTCAGCTTTATGTAAACATCCGCTGGGCAGCTAATTTCCACAACTGTACACAGTTTCTCTACTCTATCCCAAATCATTATGTCAGGTCTATTATGCTTATATTTTATTGAGGTCTTCACTGGGACATCGAAATTATCCTTCTGACGAATTTCATTATATAGCGTTCTAGCTACATCGTGTCCCATCAGTAGATACGTGATGACATAGGATTTTATGGGACTTCCCCATAAAGACTGATCATATTGTTGAAATTATGGTGTACTATTGGTGTACTTCGAACAATTTTCCAATTGCTATGGAATAAACCGAGGCAGAACGGAATTGAGATAGGCGTTGTTGATGTGCAGAAAAGTGCATCCCTGTCTTCTGCAAAAATCCTAAGAAAGATTCTTGAGATTTGAGGAGAGTTGTGTCACCAAAACCTCAAGTAAAGATTCCTGTTAATTATCGAAGCATGTAACAGCTTGAGAACAACAACAACAACGACAACGACGACGACGACGTCTACAACAATAACAACAATAATGATGATTTCAAATTTTGGCACAAGGCCAGCAATTTCGGGGAAGCGCGTAAGCCGATGACATCAACCCCAGTGTTCAATTGGCACGTATTTTATCGACCCCGTAAGGATGAAAGGTAAAGTCGAACGCGGTGGAATTGAAATTTAGAAATGCGATTTTTGCAAATTGTTTTTCAGAATCGGAATCTCCATATCCGAAAATGTGGGTTTTCCATAAAAAGATTTAAAAAAGGTTTTTGAAGTGGGGGAGGGGTCGGGTTACGTCTCCGTCATGTGCGCCATAATAATAATAATAATAGTAATAAGGTTTTGTTCAGTTTGGCTCACAGATTTTTTAAATTAATTTTTTTTAACTAAACAGTTTGAAACTTCGTATACTGGTGGAATGGCTCACGCAGAACACGGTTTACTTTGAACATTTTTGACAAATTTGGTACTTTAGAAGTTATTTCGTGTTAAAGTTGTCGTATTTGGGTAATTTCAACCAATCAGCGACGTGTATTCGGTTGAAGAAAGCTACTACTGTTTGCGATAGTAATCGAAGAGGAACAACTTCCGGGTCATCTCTACTAAATGTCACCACTCTGTTCGAAGAATCAACACCAAGAAGGAAGAAATATTATTTACATATATTTATTTGTTTGCCCAACATCGCTGTTTTATCCACACATAAAGCGCGCCGGTGTTTAACAGACCTATAGAGCAACGAGTCCGCAGTTAGCTTTGTTTTGTTGTTGACGTATATGTAGTTTCAAAATGCCTTCTTTTACAACTATGAGATGTATTGTTATTGTTGTGATTTCATCTTACTATAGTCAACAACAAACACATTTCGTCAATATAAAAGTCTTTATTAGATAAAAGATAACATTATCAAAACATGAAGGTAAAACAAAACAAATAGCAGCTTATACACTGGAAAATACGGTAATTGTAGTGGCAGTGACAAGTTCTCTCGCTGGTTGCTACTTGACAGTGTAGGATAGAAGGCCCGGGCTGGAAGTAGACGGCAAACACTCTAGCTACGCTACTCTGTGTGTGTGTGTGTATGTGTGTGGTGTGTGTGTTTGTGTGTGAGTGTGTGTGTGTGTGTGTGTGTGTGTGTGTGTGTGTGTGTGTGTGTGTGTGTGTGTGTGTGTGTGTGTGTGTGTGTGTGTGTGTGTGTGTGTGCGTGCGTGTGCGTTTGCGTGTGAGAGAGTATAACGAAATTCACAGCATATATATAAAATAATATTCTGTTGTGTCTGGGGAGAGTCATTCTCTTTTAGTACCTTATTATTTAACACACTCAAAAGAGAATGACTCTCCCCAGACACAACAGAATATGCTTCAACACACGAACTCATATAAAGAATCTTGCAAACCAAATCCCAAAACGAAATATAAAATAATACTTACGAGTAAAATTAAAGCGAGGAAATTTGATGTTCGCATCGTGATCGACTTTAGTTATAAATTCCCGTTTGTAGTGTTTTGGTAATTTTTTTAAAACCACAATTTTTTGTGAGAACAAGGATCAATGGAGCATCGGTGATAGAAATACTACGGCTTATTAGAAAGAAACGAACTGAATAAATGTAGATTTCGTGTAAAATAAATAAGGAAAGTGACAGATAAGTTTCACCAAAAAACAAGGAGACGAAATATTCGTTTATATAGTAACAAGGATTTCTTCGAAACAGACTGCTTTTGTTGTTAGCTCATCCTGCCTAAATATAATCAGCCAAAAGTGACTAATAATACTCAAGTTACAAAGTCCAAAATCTGAAAAGAGAGATTAGAAAGATAAAAAATATTAATTTATGTCAACTGTCCATGTCAGCAATTTAGTAACATGTTTTGTTTGTGTTTCTTTCAGTTTCTTTTTAATATTCTGAGAAATTGCGACGATTTACACCTCTTACTTACACACATACGCACGCGCCTGTGGGCGTGCACGTGTGCCTGTTTATGTGTATGTATGTATGTATGTATGTTTGATGCTGACATGCAATGTCTGTGCAAGACCCTGCCTCAGTAAAGCTGGACTCAAGAGCCATCTTCGTAGTCGTAAAACGAGACAGACGAGTGACAACCTGGCCACTGGTGGTGGTGTAACACACCGTACTAATCATATCTGTCGGGCATGTGGAAGAGAGTGTAATTCGGCAGGAGGACTTAAACGACATGCAAAGGTACACGAAGCCCAGTTACAACTACAGCCGGCTATTACCAGTAAAGGTTTTAGTTGCCAATTTTGTACAAGACATTGTAGATCTTTAGCTGGGCGAAAAAGTCACATTCGATCACAGCACCAGTAACAGTTAAGCTTCGTGCAATGGCCATATTCGATAACGAGGGGACAGCCATAATAATAATGTATGTATATATGTTTTCTATTTTTCTTAATTATTATAAATCTTCTAGTGAGGAGGGAGCCGGTTTCAAACAAAGAGACAAGGCTCCATGTTTGGGAATTAGTTAACATAGACAAGTTCACATTTGGAACTTGAGAAAAGTCTTGCATATTTTTACTGTTCAACTCACAGATTGCATTTGTAATGTACGAATCAGCCGGTCGATTTCTCTTTCCATAACAGAGAGATTTTTCTAAGTTTATTTCAGGACAGTCTTTCTTGCGGATGGCATTGTAAATTGTTTTAGCAACAACATCGGGCCGCATAAGGTGGTAGTACCGTGACGACATTTTAGGACAGCTGCTAATCACATGCGTGACGTCTTCCACAGAAACATGACATAGCCTACACATGCGGCTGCACCTTGGGATTACAAGAGCGTCACTGTCTCTCTTGTTCACCAGGTACTTACTAGCAATCCCCAGTTCTTGGATTGCAAACTCATAGCCTTCAAAGTGCGATGCGATGTAGTGGTCTTGCGTCCAAGAGAGGCTGCGCTTTGTGTCAATTCTAGTGTCTCCTTCAAGCTTCCGGGCAACTTAACTATGCATGGTCTTTTTTTGTATGGTGAGTGCTTTCCACCCAGGTCTCCTCTGAGGTAAGAGAGCCCAGCTGTTTTGAGGGTGTATAGGAGATCATCAGGCAGAGAGTGTTTCTTGAGGAGTTCACTGCCTACTCGTACGATGTTGCTCTCTTCACTTTTCAGTACTGCATTAATATATTTATTTTTGCTGCTGTTGTTCATTGGGTGCAGCTTGAATGATACCATACGACATTCGAAGGCCGTCGGCACTGATCTCAGGCCTATACCTCCTTCATTTCTTCTTAGGTAGAGCCTATCAACATCTCTGTTTCTGTGGAAGTTCCCAGTTGTCAGGATTTTGCGGGTTTTGATATCTATGGAGTGGATTTCCTCTACAGACCAATTAAGTATCCCAAATGTTGGGATCGACATTAGTACTGCAAATGCATTGTGGGATAATGTTTTGTTGTGAGAGGAGAGTTCCGACTGCCATATTTTCCTAAGTCTGGTGTAACATTACCGGGTCACTCTATCTTTATTCACTGTGCCTTCATATGATACATTTTCATCTATGCCAAGGTACTGGTAACATTCTTTGTCTGGAATGGGGGAGATAGAGAGACCGTTGATGCATAGGTTTTGGGTTTGGGGGACTAACTTTGCTCGTTCTATAACCAAATATGAACACTTCTTTTGACCAAATCCCATGCTTATATCAGCTGAAAATGTTGTTATTAATTCCAGTTGTTTTTTGGCATTGTTAACACTTTTAGCATAAATCTTGAGATCGTCTACTAAGAAATTATGAGTTACATTGATATTTGTAGCAGTTGAAGATCCTAGCATGTAACCAATATCCAACTATTAGGTCCCTCCCAGGTGCCTTTCCGTTCTGCAGTTTCCCTACGGCTATAGTGAAGGTTTCTGCATCAATTTTGTTAGCGCTGATACAGTATTCTCTCTCAATTGTATTTGACCATGATGCATTCAGGTTGAAATCCCTCTTTTTGTTCCAATTTTTTTACCAGAATGATTGTGGATCTTCTTGGGAAGGATCTTCCTTAATGGTAATGCTTTCCTTCCTCATCTCTGTATAATGCTTGTGAGTTGGAAGCAAACTTGCGATTGATACTGGCTCGTTCAAAAATTCGCTTGCGATAGCGGAGGTTTTCGCTCATCGTCCTGAGTTCATGTTTTAAAGTGATTAGCTTTCCCTCAAGAGCTCAGCGTGAAGAATTGCCATAGAGTTTCGTAAAGTTTTGTCTAAAGCAGAGGTGATGAGCTATAATCTCATTTTTCTCCTTACATTTTGCTGTTGTAGTTACCCATCCGATATAGCGGCGCACGTTCTTGATGCTTTCAAGTTTCGTTTTCCATCCTAGGTTGTTTCTGTTTAGTAATTTCGTCACTTTATTTACTGTAGATTTCTCCTTGCTGTTCTTTAAGAGGAATAGTGACTGTATATATAAGAGTATTAATATTCCAGTAATTAACTTCACGATTCCTTGTGCTCTTTAAGAAGAGGTGAGATGATTTATAGAAAATGGTTTCTAATATTGGCACAAAGCCATCAATTTCAGTGGGAGAAGCTAAATCGATTACATCGACCTCAGTGCTAAACTGTTACTTATTTTAACGATCCTGAAAAGATATAAAGTAAAATCGACGCCGGCAGAATTTGAACTGAGTAAAGGCTGACAAAATGCCGAGAAGTATTTGGTCTGGTCTGCTATCGATTCTGCTAGCCTACCGCCTTATAATTTATAGAAATTAGCAATTAATTTATACATGTTAATTGACTATCATTTGGAAAGGAATACCTGATGTTTGTTACTGGCAAGGGAGAAAACTAAAGACATGTTTTGATCTACTTGACCTCATCAGCGTAGAATAGTCAGTAAACAAAAGTTTTTACGAAAAAAAAAAAAAAGGTGAAAAACCCAGAAGATATTTCGTTAGTGTAATATGCATAATCATTAGAGTAAACTGGGCATCGCATGTAAATAAACTTTTAGACACTAATTCTTAAATATCTCGTTTTGAATTGAGAAGCAATTGCCGTTAGATTATATTTCCTTCTTCAAGTAGGACGCAAATTTCAATTGGATATAGATTCTTTTTGGGTACGGTTATCAAGATAAGATACGTTAATTATATCGATAGCGGAAAGTTGTGTCAGTTCTAGGTGTGTCACAAGCAGGCATTGGCAAGAATGAGTATCACAAGTGTGGGAGTATTAGATATGTCAGGATGAATATGTCAGATATGTCAGAGGCAGAACTATTTAATTTTAGGTATGTATGTATGTATATATGTATGTATGTATGTATGTATGTATGTATGTAGTATGTATGTATGTAGTATGTATGTATGTATGTATGTATGTATGTGTGTTTATGTATGTATATATATATATATATATATGCATACAATTATATCTATCTATCTATCTATCTATCTATCTATCTATCTATCTATCTATCTATCTATCTGTCTGTCTGTCTGTCTGTCTGTCTGTCTGTCTGTTTGTCTGTCTGTCTGTCTGTCTGAGTCTCTCTCTCTCTCTCTCT
>NC_043019.1:24716061-24728561 GCF_006345805.1 Octopus sinensis | reverse complement strand
AATGAGAAGTGAAGGAATGCAAACTGCAAGAAGCAATCAGAATAGATAGAGAAATAGCGCGGATTCTCCTACAATGGTTTAGAGCAGTGTCGAAGGTTGTACTGACTTTCATGGGAGCAAGGTGTAAAAATCTCTAATGTAGTCAGGGTGTAAGCTTCTTTACAATCAGTCTCTTTTCGACCAGACACATTTAGCATCTTCTACTGCTACTGGTGGAATAAAGCTGGCATTTCTCTAAGTTTTTATCGAATATCGCAAATTGCAACTGACGTTTTCAAAAACTTCGAGTACTTGGCTATTGCTGTGATGTTCATATACATACATACGTAGGTACGTACGTACATACATACATACATGCATGCATACATACATACATACTACATACATACATACATACATACATACATACATACATACATACATACATATACATACATGCATACATACATACATACAAACACACACACATATACACTCACCCACAGGTGAGTGTGGGTAGGTATATATATAATAAATATTAGGGAATAAATCCAAACTTACAGGGAAAAATCAGATTTAGATTTGCCTAATAGTGGTTCTGTCTCTAATTTAATATAATATAATATATATATATATATATATATATATATATATATGTATATATATATATATATATATATATATATATATATATATATATATATATATATTATATATAAATAGATGAGTGTATTTTACCTTGTTAACAATTAACACGGATAAATAAATGAATAATTACCAGGGCAAAAATACTTGTTTAAACCTGCGTTAACTCCCTTTTTTATTCATATATATATATATATATATATATCCATGTATGTATGTATGTATACAGATATATACACACATACATATACATGTGAAGTAAGATAAATAGATACTATTTTGAGTAGATTCGGCCTCCAAATTTAACCACATGGAGTTGTTTAACCAGATCAGTTAAACACCGACCCATTACAAGAAAGCTACATACTCTTTGTGTTCACTTAACCTCGCTTAAGAGTTCTAATGAGACCGAGTCTTGCTTGCGGCTATCAAAGATCAGATTCACTCCTCATCTCCATTTAATGTTTGGCCGAGTTAAACAGAGTGAGCTTTCTTATACTTAAGATTAATTTTCATTAATTCGAAATAACTAACTTCTCGTCACACTGTTATGATCGGAGTGGTAAACCAGTTAAGTTTAAGTTTTCTGTTTTCCCGCCAAAGAATAGTATTGTAATTTTATTCTTAACATCGTGTTTCATTAGAATAAGGAACTGCTGTTTTGAAGATATATATCTCTCTATATAAACGGCAGTTTGTCTGTCTGTGTGTCTGTGTGTCTGTCAGGTTGTACCCTCACCCTGACCAAGGCTTTCAACCGATTCTGATGAAACTTGACACACACATAGCCCAATGTCATAATTCAAAACTAATGCGGCAAAAGTTTTGAAAAATTCCCCCAGTTCTGAAGAAAATTGATAAATTCGACATGGGGTCGAGAATCAGAAACACAAACCACAGACTGTCTAGGGGACGCAACTCGAGCTTTTTAACTCTCAACTCCATCAATATCCAGCTACTTGAAGCTATTCCTGGTGATGTCCATGTCTACAAATCTATTGATAGGACAGCAGACCCCGCCGAGCTTGCCGATTATCCTGTTGAATTCCTGAATTCACTTGAACCACCAGGCCTGCCGCCACACATCCTGAAGTTAAAAGTCGGTGCGCCCATTATGCTCATAAGGAATTTGGTTCCACCTAAACAATACAACGGCACACGTCTGGTTGTGAAACATTTGCCACCACATTTAATAACGGCCACAATACTTACCGGTTGTGGGAAGGGAGAGTACGTCTTCATTCCACGCATGCACCTTCAACCGTCGGGCGCTGCCCTACCAATCCACTTCAGGCGTTCTCAGTTTCCTGTTAAACTCTACTTCGCAATGTCCATCAATAAATCCCAAGGCCAAACGCTACAAGTCGCTGAGTTACAGTTGGGCGAACAGTGCTTTGCCCACGGTCAACTCTATGTGGGCTGTTCACGCGTTGGGAGGCGCAATGATATTTTCATGTTTTCGTCCAAAGGGACAGCTAGGAACATCGTATACACAGAAGTATTCGAGTGAAGAGAAGATATTGCAACCTACACATGCGCCTTCCTTCCCTAGAGGAAAAGGACTAGAATGGGATTAGACGTTGCCTACTAGGGGCTCTTACATACCCGGGCAATGCCGGGCTATGCTGCTAGTATATATATATATATATATATATATATATATATATATATATATATATATATTCAAAATATGACCGCGTGTGTACCGTTGGCGATTTTTTCCTGTCTTCCCTTCTCCTATGTTTCCGACGAAGAGCTCCGCTCGAAACGTTAAACCCTCCTTCTTCCCTTCCTTCCTGAGCGTCCAATAATACTATATTTGTTCCAGGTCCTCGCGTTGTTGTGTTTTCTCTTTGTGTTTTCATGTTTGGATTAACTATATATATATATATCTATACTATATATATATATATATAGATAGATAGATAGATAATAGATAGATAGATAGATAGATAGATAGATAGATAGATAGATAGATAGATAGATATAAGATGAAGTGCTGGATAATAATATTTTTTACTAAGTTACTTATAGCAATATATGAGTGGTCTAAAGCGATATTTAATACTGTAGGTTTCCGTTCAGTTTCCTAAATGGTGATTATTTCTTTGTTTATAAATGTAACACAATTTAAGAAAAGCAGCTATATTTAAGTATAGAGCAGTAATTATTTGGTGTATGTCTTTGAATAGTTCAGATATTTTCTGAATCTCTCCGACTTTTGATAATTTGTGTTTCATGTAACACTCAGTCTATTTTCTTAATATAAAGGATAACGGAAAGCAAATTTATTTGATAAAATGCTAAATAAATAGGTTGATCAGCAATTCTGAGAATAATAGAAGCTAACTCACTTTCGATGGGATTATTTTATCTGCAAGAGTGATCATTTATAATAAGAGTCGGTCCTTAAATATAAATGTAATATAAGGCCTTCGTAAAGTTGGACATTCAATCCAGTTATCGAATTCTAATTGGGTAGCTTTTCCCTCAGCATATAAATCCATACAATTGACTGTAATACAATTAATTAGTTTTATAAGTATTTCTAATGTTATTATAGTGACTCTCTTACTTTCATCCGTTGTTAATATTGAAAAAATCTTTGAACATCTGAGCTTGAAGAACTAGCAATACCAGAAATTATCAAATTATTAGATGCCAAACCTTATAACAATAAAGTGTAAAGATGACTGTGAGAGTTCACAGCTCAGAGAAGATGAATAATTTGTTTAATAAGAATTCTATCAAAAACATCCGTTTATAGTTAATTTCATTTTGCTGTCAGAAATCAAAGCAAATGTTGAAATATTGTAGAATGCATATTGGTTGAACGTCAAACAACCACGTACCATACAATTGGTGCCATATTAATATATGGTCCAAAAGTACCAAAAGTTGTATTTTATTTACATCTCTCTTCCGATGCTTTTGTTGCTCAAAATCGAAATCCAAAGTGTCCAGCATCTGAGAGCTAGATTTGACTTATATAAATAGCCTACAACCAAAATCAAAAGGCTTTCTTTTATGAAAGTTATTCAAAGCTTCTATTTCAAGCAGAAGTATAAAACCACTCGACTCATTTCTTTTGCTGCAAGAATTTCGTCGAGACGGGAAAAATTAGAATAACAACGTTTCAAGTTTCAGTTTGGAATCAATTTTATTATATTGATCTACTTGGTTGTATCACTTTTCTCCCTGGATTGTTCTACACAGTTGTGTATTTCCTTCACACACACACACACACACACACAGAATTTATAACTAAAGTCGATCACGATGCGAACATCAAATTTCCTCGCTTTAATTTTACTCGTAAGTATTATTTTATATTTCGTTTTTGGATTTGGTTTGCAAGATTCTTTATATGAGTTCGTGTGTTGAAGCATATTCTGTTGTGTCTGGGGAGAGTCATTCTCTTTTGAGTGTGTTAAATAATAAGGTACTAAAAGAGAATGACTCTCCCCAGACACAACAGAATATTATTTTATATATATGCTGTGAATTTCGTTATACTCTCTCACACGCAAACGCACACACACGCGCACACACACACACACACACACACACACACACACACACACACACACACACACACACTCACACAAACACATACACACAGAACGTGAAGTTGCAAAGCAAACTTCTTAACCACATTACCATGCGAAACGTCGAAGTCACTATCAACAAAGACATAACCAATATTAATCAATATTGATTTCTTTGTTCAACGTTCGTTGTTTTTATGCCCACAAAAACAGGGTTTCCTCCTTTCAACTAAATTCCAACATTTTTGTAGCAGGAGAAAGCAAACGGGACATTTCTACATCTTTGAATTTATTGAGAATTGCACAGATGAAATACAGCAATTTCAACTGGAATAAAGTCTTGAAATTGGTTCATTTGTGTACACACACACACACACGAGGGGATACCCAAGAGTAACCGGAATTTTGCAATGTTATTTTATTCTCTTAGTTTTACATGTTTACACTTTTATCGCCTTCGAAGTATTCTTCATTTGAAGCCATGCATCAGTCCAGACGCTTTTTCCACAGTTCGAAGCAGTGCTGGAACTCTTGTAAAGTGATGCCTTTTAAACACCTCCGTCGTTTTTTCTTCACTTCTTCCACATCTGAAAATTTCGTAGCACCAGCTTTCGTCACCAGTGATGATCTTCGAAAAAAGGTCCGGATCAGTTTCCAACTGTTGTTTCAGTTCACGACACGCATTCAGTCGTGACTGCTTTTGATCTTCCGTGAGCAAGTGAGGCACAAATTTTGCCTCAACTCGTTTCATTCGCTATTCCTCCCACATAATTCGTTGGCAGGAGCTCCAAGACACACCAGTCATATCAACAAGTCCGTCAATTGTTCTGTGACTGTCCCCCCATGATCAGCTCATGAATTTTCATGATGTTTTTATTCGTTTGGGAGGTCGACGGAACCCTTGAACGAGGTTGGTCGTCAAGCGACAAGTGACCATTCCTAAAGCATAAAAAACACTCGTAAACTTGTCTTATGCTCATGGAAGTGCCCCTGTTTACTGTTTGAAGCATGGCAACTGTTTCGGCCGCTGTTTCAGTCATCGCAAAAATCGACAAAGAAGAGAGAAGCACTGCAAATCAAGGACGCACCACGTGGTAGTACGAAAGGCGGCGAGCTGGCAGAAACGTTAGTCTGCGTTACGTTGTGAGTTCAAATTCCGCCGAGGTCGACTTTGCCTTTCATCCTTTCGGGGTCGATAAATTAAGTACCAGTTACGCACTGGGGTCGATGTAATCGACTTAATACCTATGTCTGTTCTTGTTTGTCCTCTCTGTGTTTAGCCCCTTGTGGGTAGTAAAGAAATAGGTATTTCGTCTGCGTTACGTTGTGAGTTTAAATTCCGCCGAGGTCGACTTTGCCTTTCATCCTTTCGGGGTCGATAAATTAAGTACCAGTTACGC
The DNA here is from genome assembly GCF_006345805.1 of Octopus sinensis. NCBI lineage: Eukaryota > Metazoa > Mollusca > Cephalopoda > Octopoda > Octopodidae > Octopus > Octopus sinensis. The sequence continues at coordinate 24,722,989 of NC_043019.1, read as the reverse complement.
ACTGGGGTCGATGTAATCGACTTAATACCTATGTTTGTTCTTGTTTGTCCTCTCTGTGTTTAGCCCCTTGTGGGTAGTAAAGAAATAGGTATTTCGTCTGCGTTACGTTGTGAGTTCAAATTCCGCCGAGGTCGACTTTGCCGTTCATCCTTTCGGGGTCGATAAATTAAGTACCAGTTACGCACTGGGGTCGATGTAATCGACTTTAATACCTATGTCTGTCCTTGTTTGTCCCCTCTGTGTTTAGCCCCTTGTGGGTAATAAAGAAATAGGTAGTACGACTTCACCCGATGACGCCGGTCGACAGACTGATGTCTGAGGGTCGCATCAAGTGGCTCCTAACGGCGGAAGCCTGGACTACTACGGGGTTGGTCCCACAGAGAACGTTTCCAGTTACTTTTGGGTACTCCCTCGTGTATATACACATACAAGCATTAAAATGTTTATAAATTCCATCCTAAGATTATTGTTATTATTATCATAACATTTATCCTACGTTATATCGGTACAACTCGATGCAACATCCCGAAACTGGGTCTCTTGTCAGCATCATTAGACTGTGGCCGGCATAACGAAATAGAAGCTTTATTTGCATATTCAAAAGTCTCAAATAAACAAATTTAAAAGGTTCAAACACACACACATATGTATGTATATATATATATATAAATAAAGATAAAACTTACTTGGGAATCGATGCGTGGCGGCATATATATATATATAGGGTTAATCCAAACGGGAAAACAGAAAAAACAACAACACGTGGAACAATTACAGTATTATTATTATTAGGCGCTCAGGAAAAATATATATATATATATATATTCTTTCTTTGAAGTAGTCTAACCGTATTCCAATAAACAGGTAGCACCAGGACTTATCTACCTAGTTACCTACCTACCTACCTACCTACCTACCTACCTACCTACTTACCTACCTACCAATCTATCTATCTACCTACCTACACACACACACACACACACACACACACACACACACACACACAAACACAGACACACACGCACGCACGCACGCACACACACACACATACACACACACACACACAATTTATCCAGGTCGAAACAGCCCAAAGTTCCTATGTCTCTATGCCTGACCAGTTGTTTCAGCAAGGTTACATAGCACGTAACTGTGAGAATAATCAACACATGTCCCGCATCACTTCTTGTATTGCTCTGCAATCCTCCGTTGGTATCCAGCGATCAAGTGACTATCAACCTTGTAGCAAGACTGAGCATTAACTGAATGCATTTTCTTTGAAATATAATGTTGATGCAACTAGTAAAATAATTACTTGTTGGTGGAAAGGCGGCGAGCTGGCAGAATCGTTAGCACGCTTAGCGGCATTTCGTCCGTCCTTACGTTCCGAGTTCAAATTTTGCCCAGGTCGTCTTTATCTTTCATCCTCTGGGGGTCGATGAAATAAGTACCAGTTACGCACTGGGGTCGATGTAATCGACTCTCCTCCTCCCCACAAACTTCAGACCTTGTGTCTCTAGTAGAAAGGGTTATTTGTTGGTGGAAGGAAATATTAAGGAAGTAGGCTCACAGTGGGTTTTATCCCCATTCATTTCCTTCTAATTCACCTCTTCGTTCGCCTGCCATTCGATATCATTAATTCCTTCCTCTCTTCGCTTCTCGTCTCGTCTACATTTCGCCTCATTTCTTGCGCAGACATCCAAAGATCAGCTGCCAAGGAAGCCAAATATATGGAGATCCAATATTTCGGAGTTCATGCCGGGCATTTAAGGTAACTTAGATATTATGGAAGGAGTAAGAAAATTACCCACGTTTCAGAAGGCAGAACACCCACCGGGGAAATTCAGCCAATCAGGAAGAGGTGCAGTGCGTTATGTATGAAAAGCTCCTAATTCCGGAAGAGTGTAACGGGGGTGATAATGGGTTGCATTAGGGGTGACTATTATGGAAGGCTCAGGCTTTTAAGAACGAAACATTCACACATGGTCATGAATTAAAGAAGAAACATTTTATTGTGATGTACTGGCATGGACACAGACGTTAAAGCTCTTTTAAAGTGTTTGGAAAGTCATTGTGTTTGAGAGCTTTAAAAGAGATTATGTCCTCCCCTACCGCTGCTTTATTCTAAGAAAAGTGGTTCAACCTGCATTTTTTTATGATTGTTTGTTTTCTTCCTGCGTATCATTCCTGCAGTTTAGAATGATCAGATCGCTATCAAACTTTCAGATGACGAGATGAAAGCATCGTTCATTTTCGACAATATATCGTTACACCCAGGGTAATGTATGTATGCGTGTACGTATGTGTGTCTGTGTATGGCGCGCATGTGTTTACACAAGGCACAATTTTATCAAGTGGCCAGCATGGGAATAAAAAAACTTTACAAAGGTAATAATTATTTAAAATTATAAATTGGTGTATCTGAGAGATACCACCACGCTGAAATAGCAGCCAAAACCTGACCCTAAAGCCACATTAAATGTTCATATAGCACTAGGAGAGTAGACAGAGACACAAAATAAACTAGCAGTACTATATGAACATTTAATGTGGCTTTAGGGTCAGGTTTTGGCTGCTATTTCAGCGTGGTGGTATCTCTCAGATACCCTAATTTATTATATATATTACGTTTTGAGCTCAAATTCTGCCGAGGTCGCCTTTGTCTTTCATCCTTCCGGGGTCGATAAAATAAGTACCAGTTGAACACTGGGGTCGATGTAATCGACTCTTCCCCCCACCCAAAATAAATACCCTTGTGGCAAAATTTGAAACCATTATTATTATTATTATTATTATTATTATTATTATTATTATTATATTATTATTATTATTATTATTATTATTATCATTATTACCATTATTATTATCTACCTATATAAAAGAGGAAAAAAACTTGCACACTTTGGCTTTGGTAAGGATTCAATGGCACTTGACGTGCTAGGATCAAGCTGAAATTTTTCACACCTATAAAAGGCGTGGAGTAGTTATGGCCAGAGTAGGTTTCAAGTCTCTATTTCGATAACAAAGGCCCGAAACAATGCATTTTTTTGCTTGTGAGTGGATGTTGTACACTATTGCCTTGAGTTGTGTTCACGCAACATGTTGGACTCTACGCGTGACTGTGCGCGTGTTTGCACGAATGCAACGGAAAAATGGAGCGAAAACACGTTCAATTTTTGAGTTTTTCGAAAAAGAAAATATGAGCATATACGTAGAAAAATTTCCTGAATCGATTGGAGCAAGTTTGAATTCTCTAGCTTGAAAAATGCAAATTCTAGCAGTTCTGAGTGTGCCTTTTTAAGGAGTTCTCAGTTGAAAATGGTGTCAAAAAATAGCTCAAAATGAGAGAAATATTTTGCAGACCGAATCGCCTCAAAAATAGAATGGGAAATGCTCTTAATCTATATATATAAAGCTGAAGTTGTCTATGTGTGGCAGGTTTGGTAGGCTTCAACTAACACAATCTCTTCCGAGACCCTGCAGCGCAAGTTGACCAAAACTGAGAGTATGATAGATGAAGGCTTGCTCTTCAATCCGTAGAAAATAAAATTCAAATCGGACCATGTTAGGACCAAAAATTATTTACATCAAAAAGGTGCTTTTTTTCCTATGAAAACCCCTATTTTTTACGATTTTTTGACTGCTGCGTCACCATTTTTCGGTGTATTTCAACCAGAAAAATGTTCACTTAAAGAGAATAACAAGCTACATAATGCAAAATTTTTACTTTTCAAAAATTCCAATTCTAAAGGGTCGAAAGAAACCCGAGCAACGCCGGGCGATACTGCTAGTTATTATATTATTATTATTATATTATTATTATATTATTATTATTATTATTATTATTATTAGTGCTAGTGGTATGGCGACGAGCTGGCAGAATGGTTAGCACGCCAGGCAAGATACTTAGCAGCATTTCGTCTGTCTTTACGTTCTGAATTCAAATTTTCTGAGGTCGACTTTGCCTTTCATCATTTCGCAGTCGATACAATAAGTACCAGTTGAGTACTTGGGTCGATGTAATCGACCCCCCCCCAAAAAAAACTGCTGCCCTTCTGGCCAAATTTGAAGCCATTATTATTATTATTATTATTATTATTATTATTATTATTATTATTATTATTATTATTATTATTATTATTATTATTATTATTATTATTATGGCGGCGAGCTGGCAGAATCGTGAGCATACCGGACAAAATGTTTAGCGGTATTTTGCCCGTCGCTACGTTCTATGTTCAAATTCCGTCAAGGTCGACTTTGTTTTTCACCCTTTCTGGGTTGATACATTAAGTACCAGTGAAACATTGGGGTCGATGCAATCGACTAGTCGCCTCCCGTCAAATTTCAGACTTTGTCCCTATAGCTAAAAGGGTTATTATTATTGTTGTTGACGTTGTTGTTGATGTTGTTGTTGTTGATGTTGTTGTTGTTGATGTTGTTGTTGTTGTTGTTGTTGTTGATGTTGTTGTTGTTGATGTTGTTGATGACGTTGTCATTGTTGTTGATAAATTGGCAAAATCTTAAGAGCAATGGACAAAAGTGCTTTGCGGTGATTGTTCTGTCTCTTTATATTCCAAGTTGAAATTCCGTCGACTTCAGTTTTGACTTTCATCCTTTTGTCGAGTTCTGGAGTTGAATGTTATCGGCTTACTCTCTACCCTCAAAACTGATGGCCTTATCCCCACCCACCCTCACAAAATTTCAGGCTTTGTACTTTTATTAGAAAGAAAGGATTATTATTATTATATTATTATTATTATTATTATTATTATTATTATTATTATTATTATTATTATTCTATGTTTGAGTTTTGCTTTATATTTGTACAAGTTGGCTCCAAGTCTCATCCAGAGACCTCAAGAGACAACAGGTTGGAAGTTCATGTTTATTATTATTATTATTATTATTATTATTATTATTATTATTATTATTATATATATTATTATTATTATTATTATTCTATGTTTGAGTTTTGCTTTATATACTTGTACAAGTTGGCTCCAAGTCTCATCCAGAGACCTCAAGAGACAACAGGTTGGAAGTTCATGTTTATTATTATTATTATTATTATTATTATTATTTATTATTATTATTATTATTATTATTCTTCTTCTTCTTCTTCTTCTTCTTCTTCTTCTTCTTCTTATTATTATTATTATTATTATTGTTATTATTATATGTTTCAGTTTTGCTTTATATTTGTACAAGTTGGCTCCAAGTCTCATCCAGAGACCTCAAGAGACAACAGGTTGGAAGTTCATGTTTATTATTATTATTATTATTATTATTATTATTATTATTATTATTATTATTATTATTATTATATTATATTATTATTATTATTATTATTGTTATTATTATATGTTTCAGTTTTGCTTTATATTTGTACAAGTTGGCTCCAAGTCTCATCCAGAGACCTCAAGAGACAACAGGTTGGAAGTTCATGTTTATTATTATTATTATTATTATTATTATTATATTATTATTATTATTATTATTATTATTCTTTTTGACCAGGCTCCCGTGGCATTTATGGGTTTTTCCACGAGTAACCTTTCGAAGCGCCTCCCCCCCCCCCCAATTGGGAGTTCTTTCTAATTGTTACATTTTTTGCTGTTTTCTGTTTACATGGACTTTTCTTTTTCGTAAAACCCTTTGTACCTTTCATCCTGTCTTCGTCCTCACATGTTTTTTTTTTATTTATTTTAGCCCTTGTGGCCAATGAAACAAGAATTTATTATTATTATTATATTATTATTATATTATTATTATTATTATTATTATTATTATTATTATTATTATTATTATTATTATTCAGTAGTTTTATTTTTATAGCGTGCTTTCACTTCACTATCGAGCGCAGCCCTGTGTGCCTTGAGTATGTGCTATGATTTGTTGTGATGCTCTGATGGTTATTGTATGGAAAGTGTTCTGCGTAGGATGTGTGGAGTGCCCAGTAGTGCAATTTTCTGTATGTTATATGTGTTTGTAAGTCCTGGTGTTTTTGTTATGTATTTGTCTGAATATTTATTTATCATGCCTAATGCACCAACTATGATAGGAATTGTTTCTGTTTTTTAGGTTCCACATTCTGGTTACCACTATTTCCAGGTCTTTGTATTTTGAAAGTTTCTCCATTTCTTTTAGAGACACGTTGTCATCTGCTAGTATTGATACATCAATTAGAAAGCATTTTTTTTTTCTTCATGATCTCTTATTATTATTATTATTATTATTATTATTATATTATTATTATTATTATTATTATTATTATTATTATTATCATTATTATTATTATTATTATTATTATCATTATTATTATTATTATTATCATCATCATCATCATCATCATCATCATCATCATAATCTACTGTTGTAGCTAGTGCAGGTTTAGTTTCTTGTCAATGTTATTGTATTTACATGGAGTGAAAAAATGCAATGGTCCAATGAAAATTTCGATTTATGACTGCTGCATCGCAGTTTCGTATATCTGATGTTGCTGTTGCTATTGCTGTCGTCTTCGTTGTTGTCGTTGTAGTTGCTGCTGCTGCTCTTGTGGCTGTTGTTGCTGCTTGTGATATCATGCAGTTGCGTCCCTGAGCAAGATACTTCAAACTCTTGTCGTATTAATGTTTCACTGACTCCTTTTTTAAGGGGGCGATCATTTGCAGACAGTCACCCATTCATCGAAAACACACTCGTCACATAAGACATAACAGCACCAATAGAATTTGCAGTTACATCTTTCGGTGCGTCGAACCCTGAGAGTGTTGTATCCACGACCGCAACACAAAGTATTACAGTTGTCCACATCGGAACCAGTTCGATTACAAAAACGGCCCGTGGTACCAAGTGAATCGATTTCAGGATCTGGGTCACAAAAACTAGGTGACTTTTCATAGTAAACCAGATCAGTTTGACGTGGATA
>NC_043019.1:24701061-24706061 GCF_006345805.1 Octopus sinensis | reverse complement strand
CAATGTACTTTCCCTGATTATGTACGACTTCCTTCCATCTATTTACAAGCTTTTTAATCCCATCAATGTAAAACTCTTTTGGTTTCAAAGCGAAGAACTCTGAAATGTCAGTTGCAACCTCCTCCTGGCTTGCGAAAGTTATGTCCCCCAAATGATTCTGTAAACTATGAAACAAATGGTAGTCTGAAGGAGCAAGGTCGGGAGAATAAGGTGGATGAAGAATTTTTTCCCAGTCAAGCTCTTCGATCTTCTGTGATGTGATCTTTGTAGTGTGGGGTCACGCATTGTCCTGATGAAACACCACTCCTTTTCGATTCACTAAAGCGGGTCTTTTTTTCTTCAAAGCTTGGTTCAAACGCTCTAATTGCTGACAATAGACTTGAGCATTGATTGTTGCATTAGGTGGTAATAATTCAAAGTGAATTACTCCTTTGCAATCCAACCAAGTAGAGAGAAGAAACTTTTTCCCATGAATTTCCCTTCTCGGTTGTGGTTGAGCTTTTTCCCTTTTACCAAGCCACTGTTTACGACGTTAACATTTCGATAGAAGATCCATTTTTCGTCACCAGTCACAAGTCTATCCAAAAAGGGTGAAATGAGTTCGCGAGAATGGAGAGAAGAGCAGATGTCAACTCGAGATTTGCGGTTACTTTCAGACAATTCATGAGACACCCATTTTCCAAATTTTGGAACCTTTCCAAGTTGTTGAAGATGACGATGAACAGTTTGTTTGAACTATGCTTTATTGCCAATTCTTCAACTGAAAATGTAGGATTTCTTCAAGGAGCTTATCATCAAACTCAACTGGATGTCCTGTTCGATCTTCATCTTCAAGGCTAAAATTTCCACTTCTGAATTTTGCAACCCATCTTCTGCAAATTCTTTCATTCAAGCATTCTTTCCCATAAACTGAGTGTGTTTCAAGTCGCTTCGGCTGCAGAGTTTCCTTCTGTTGTACTCATAAAGCATTATGTGCCTCAAATACTCTTTGGATACTTCCATGCTGGGCTCGTCACCTGAGGTGGTGTGTGCATTGGAATGCATGGCTTTGAGTTTGCATCATGTGCATCCATGTCAGCTGGTGTAATATCTTCTGGGCCATGTTAAAAAAAAGACTCTTGTTCAATAGCTGCAGAAATTTGCATAAGGTGGAAGTAGATATCTTGAAAGGAACTAGACGTCTGTATCGTTACAAGTGTTACGTCCTTCATCCAGTGATTTCACTCATGCTCTAAAGACTTGATGAATCACTAACGTTTTTAATCTATGCGCCTTTTCTTTAATAGTCTTTGTTTTGTGAACCCAAACCCGGTTCTCAAATCCTTAGGTGAATATGAACAAAAATTAGACAAGGAATTTTGTGGTTTGGTAAAGTTTTTCTTTAAAAGACCGGCCCTAGCAGCAGTTTTTCCCCCGTTAGTACAACATGACAGAACTATAGTTTAAATAGTTTGCTTGAGACGAAATGTCTTCGCTGTTACTCTGTTGATTCGTTTAACATCCACTTATATGACACCTCATCGAACGTTCCTCGGAATAATTAGAAAGATGTGAAGTTCTAGTTCAAATAAAATGTGAAGTTCAATTATTTGTTCTCAGAATCTGGCATTTGTGCTTTTCTTGTTTTTGTTCTCACTCCCTGTCTGTGTCTCGTCATTCAGATCTTAACAGGGATTCATAAAAGCTTCCTAATTTAAACACGAAATCAGTAGTTTTGAGTGGTGGGGTTAATCGATTACACCAACATTAGTATTGGACGGGTATTAATACGAAAAATAAAAATAATTTTTGCTGTAATTCTAAGCCTCAAATTTCTTTTTGTAGTTATCCAACCTTCATCTCTTTCAGCAATTCAGTCCACAGCAGACGCATTCTGCTTATTTTTACTTCTTAATGAAGGCTTCAACAAATTCCTATGCTTCCTTTAGTAGCGTGTGATAATTTCCAGTTTGTGGTGGTCCAAAATACCCTTCTGTAGTCCTGTTATTCAAGCTGTTTGAGATATTTAATTACTTGCACTTCATAGCCGATGATGTAAGCGTGCCTTTTACTTCCAGATACCATATGTGCTTGTTAACAAATTGTTAAAAAAAAATCAAGCCAAAGTCTTTTGAAGTTGTATATCTCCTCAAGAATGTATAAATTCGTGTTTGAACTGGTTGAGGCCAACGCCTATGGAGGTCGCGAAGAAAGCTCATGCTGCCAGTTTTTGAAACCTACATGTTTTCAAAGTTAGTCAGATGTACACAGCTAACACTTGAATGGGTATAGATTGGGGAACATTGTAAAATAAATGTATCAGAAAACAAGGTTAAATATTTAGTTGAAACTGCTTGTTAAACCGATAAGTTAATGATAAGAGTAGATACTCGTAGTTTGGGTCACCTCGACCTGTGATTGGACGTTATGTCATAACATGACAACAACACAGCATTGATAATGGCGTGATGCAAGGGATGGTTCAGTTGTACATCATTCTGAGATTACTTCATGGAAAAGTATAAAATACAAACTGATTGAGAGACAATAAATAAATCTGACTAAACTTTTCCTGAAACATTTTCAGACAACTGAGACTACCTAAACTGTATTCTAATAATCCATAAAAAGGCGGCAGGGTTTCGTCTAATTTTTTCAGGCGAAACACTTTGAACAAATCGTAAGTTTTGCTTTCCGGTCTTATGATGTTTCATTTGATATCAAATTCTGACTTGAAAACTATGGAAATCCTTTATCACCATTACCTGATGAGAATAAACACGTTTAATCAACGAACAACAGAAGACTAATAAAGGAAGAGGTTAGCGAATGTTTCGTTCATATGGCTTTTTATTTATTAAAAGATTCACCGGAGAAAATTTTTTTTTTTCACATAGAACCCTTTACTTCTTTTCTCACTTGATTATCTCACCCCGTCTGAGGGAGGAGACAATTACTGTTAAAATGTTAGACACTGCGTTCAGTTGGATTGTTTATCGTCGTCTAGCAACAAGGGAGCGAATTTTTCTTAATACTTTACACACACACACACACACACACACATGCACACCCACACACACGGACACACACACACACACACACACACACACACACAGCGTAATATAAAGTGTATGCACAAACGTGTGTGTGTATTTATGTATATATGTATATGCATATATATATACTCAAAATAAGCAAGAAGGATATCCAAGGTAGTGTAGTACAATTGTTTCATGCTACTTCATTTTATTAAACACTGTAAGTATTACATCAGTTTTAAATCATATTTTGATTATAATCACCCAATTTTATTTATATGGATAATACCATACAAAATTCTGGTGCCTTTAACTTAAGTACCATATTCACCTGAATCTAAATTTTGCTGAATATATATATATATATATATTATATATATATATATATATTACGGAGATGTGATACAGACATAGCGAGTGACTTGATCTGAGATCGTGTGCTGGAACGAAAACAATTGCAGCGTGGAAGGTGTTTATAAGAAACACACAAAACCGTTAGATTCAATTCAACATTTAAATTTAATTTGTCAAAATATTTTCGTCGCTTTGAGTCCACGACCTGTTCACTGACAAAACTTCGTGCAGTTTTTGTTTTCTATATTCAAAAGCTAAGCGTAACTCTCAATACATCCCTCAATCAAATCCTTTAACATACCCCTAAATTAAACCCACCAGCTTACCTCTTAACCGAACCCTTACACCATCCCTAACAATAAAGCTACTTCTATTTTTAACCCAAAGCCATAACGCTAGCTGTTAAACCCTTCGTACTAAACTTAATACCAATCCTTGAACCAAACCAAATCAAACTCTATCATTAAGTCTAAACCAAACACTAACCCAATGCATAATACTAATACTTACCCCGACCTCCAAACAAAATCTAACCGAAATTCAACCCTAATTTTATCCCTAGCCTCTAAAACTACAAATACTAATTCAGACATTATACATAGCCCCCTAATCTCGACTAACAATCTTAATTATTTGTAAATTTATTTAATGAGTTGTGAAAATATCCCATTCAATAGAAGCTTTCATGCTGTTTCGATTGCATGTTAGCAGGATCAAACGATTTGAAAGTCTGTATCACCTGTGGACAAACAGGTGTGCACAGGTATATCAATTGATTTATTTCGGTTTGTTGTTACTGTTTGTTGTGCGTATATACGTTTCTAATGGTTGGGTGTATGTATGTTTGTATTTGTGCAGGTTTTTAAAAAAATTTTTGTTGTTGTTTTAATGGATATTCTTTCAAAGACGACTCATTCATACAACTTATGTCTGCCTACACACACACATACACACACACACATCTATATTTGTTTGTGTGTGTGCGTGTGTATGAGGGGCTGTATGTGTGTATGCATGTTTATGTGTATGGGGACATCTATGAATGTATATGTGAGCGTTCGCGTGTGTAATTAACTTCAAAAGACAACAGCACTTACTTTCAAAGGAAGCCGTGCGTAATATTATACATGCGTCCGAGCGTGTGTGTGTGTGTCTCTGTGTGTGCGTGTGTGTGTGGGTGTGTGTGTGTGTGTGTGTGTCTGGGTGTGGTGGCTGTGTGAGTGTGGGTGTGTGTGTGTGTTTGTGTGTGTGTGTGTGTCTGTGTGTGTGTGTGTGAGTGTTGTGTATGTGGTGTGTGCGTGTATGTGTGTGTGTGTGTGTGTGTGTCTGTGTGTGTGTTTGTGTGTGTGTCTGTGTGTGTGTTCTGTGTGTGTGTGTGTGTCTGTGTCTGTGTCTCTGTGTGTGTGTCTGTCTGTCTGTCTGTGTGTTGTGTGTGTGTGTGTGTGTGTGTGTCTGTGTCTGTGTGTGTTAGTTATATACATCAGACGGAAAAGAGTGGAGGAAAGAACAAAAAAGAAAAAATGTCTGTTTCGGAAACAAAGCCCGATGATGCCACACCTGATTTTTTTGATTTTTTATGGCAGAGACAAAGAGGAACGTTGAATCACTTTGTTCTGGTGTTTAATCTCT
>NC_043019.1:24695583-24700961 GCF_006345805.1 Octopus sinensis | reverse complement strand
AGAGTAATCTTCTCCTCAAAATTGCTGGCCTTGTGCCTATCATATTAACTTTTATTAATTCAGTAGCTACAGGCAGTATCAGTTGGCTTATCTTTTCTTTCTTTCTCGGAATCATTAACATATTAAAAACTGCTTCAATCAATTAGACTAACATGTTCGTGACTTTGTCTCCTTAAAATATTCAGAAGGCGGACAGCGAGCTGGTAAAATCGTTAGAGCATCCGACGAAATGCCTTGGGCTGATTCTTTGGTCTCTTTACATTCTGGGATCAACCTTGCTTTTCGTTCGTCCGGTCTGTTTAAATCGAAAACAATTATAATATTACTAACATCAGACTACTCTTAAATCGTTCTATAGGAATGATTACAGGCAGTAGATAGGCGGAAACGAGAGAATGGCCGATGAAAGAATCAAATTTTAATCTAAATGAGTTCAAATCCTGTTGGTATTATATAAATCATTTATCGCACCTTTGTCGCCGAACACACTTTGTCGCAGCACAACACACTTCAAAGACAAATACCTGTGCCTAGCTGGACTCGTGTATACTATATAGAGTTATAAAAACATATCGAATATCTGGCAAAATAAGTACGCCCTACATATACTATTTCCTGCCTCTTTAGTGTACATAGTCCAGCACACACACACACACACACACACACACACACACACGCACGCACGCACGCATACACACACCGCTTGATACATTGTATTTCTAGCAGAGTGGATTCTTGTAGAAATCTAGAATCTATGATCGGATAAAACCCTTGTCGATGTAAAGACAATCGCGTGCCATCTGTATACAACGTATTACAAGAATCGGTGCCGTACTGCAAATGCCAAAATGTCGATAACACAAATCCATGCAATTTACTCTGCAAGAAACTTTTAGAAGAATATCCGAGAAAGCGAAATCAACGTTAAAAACCGTTTTTGAAAGTGACTTTCGGAAATGGGCTGTAGTAATAAATTGATCTTTTATCTTTCACTCATTAGACTGTGGCCATGCTGGGGCACCGCCTTCGAGAATCCTTAGTTGAACGAATCTATCCCAGTACTTACCTTTTTAAAGCCTGGTGCTTATTCTATCGGGCTCTATTGCCGAACCGCTAGGTTACGGGGACGTAAACACTACCAACACCTGTTGTCAAGATGTGGTAGAGGACAAACACACACACACACACACACACACACACACACACGTGCGCGCACATATTATCGACAGAAAAGAATAAGAGGGAAAAAACGGAGAGAGAAAAACTGTGTAGAGTTCAATACATACATACATACATACATACATACATACATACATACATACATGCATGCATACATACATACATACATACATACATACATACATACATACATGCATACATACATACATACATTCTTACATACATACATGCATACATATATATATATATGTGTGTGTGTGTGTGTGTGTGGAGGCGCAATGGCCTAGTGGTTAGGATAGCGAACTCGCGGTCGTAGGATCGCAGTTTCGATTCCCAGACCGGGCGTTGTGTGTGTTTATTGAGCGAAAACACCTTAAAGCTCCACGAGGCTCCGGCAGGGGATGGTGATCCCTACTGTACTCTTTCACCACTCTTTCTCTCACTCTTTCTTCTGTTGGCCTGCTCGCTTAGCCAGCGGGGTGGCGTCATTCGAAGGCTAAAAAAAACAATGCGAACGCATTGTGACCAGCGATGTGTAGCAACATCTGATGGTCTGGTCGGTCACATGATGACATGATATTGATATATATATATATATATATATATTTACACATGTGTTTGAGTGCATGTGTGTAAGTATGTGTGCGTATGCTAGAATGTGATTCATATGTTCTTTCTCGTTATCTAATTATGTGAACATCAATATGCAAATTCATTTTCGATAAATACCAAGGTTAATCAATATGTGGGTGGGTGTGGATGTGTTTTCGGGGAATCAAGCCCCAGACACCCACTACTGTTACAGTCTACCAAGTCGTCTCCAGTTACATCACCCATAAATTGATTATAGAAATACGTAGGTGTGCACACGTACACACACACACACACACACAGGCATGTTATATTGAATACGCATGTACATGATATATTACATATTTATAAACAGATATATACGTACATACATAAACATACATGCAACATGTGTACGCCTGCATGTTCTCTGAACACATTTGTATGCTCTGTGAACACACATATACACATACATACCTATATACATATATATATATATATATATCGAGAGAGAGAGAGAGAGAGCACTGTCAAGAAGAACCTGTTCATCCCCTGAAGATCCCAAACCTCTGGAATGGGCGTTGACCGAAATAAAATTTTAGTTTATACTACGTAAATTACCATATTCAACGATTGTGTGGTTTCATCAAATCTATAAAAAAAAACCCCACAAAAATGACAAAAACAAAATCCCAAAGAAAATAGGGGTGAGGGTAGAAAGGTTGAGGCTAAACTGGCCTAAATATACCCAGAAGCAACAAAAGCGCATTGATCAAAGAACGACAAATAAACAAAAGGGTGGTTGGTGTTGTAAGTTGTAAGTATATTCATAAGTTGATACAAAGTACAGGATAAAGAAAAGAGAAAAAAATAAACAAAAATGTTGTGAGTCGAAATTCTTGATCATGGAATGTTCTGATATCAAAGAACAGATTCAAGATGAAAGGTGTGACAGTATTCTGCCTGTATAGTCGTCATAATATTTATTCAACTACCATCTGCAGTGGTAGAGTATAGAAGCAAATTGTTGTACGCAATATACACACATGCGCCGGCGAGTTGATTGTACGTATGGTTGTATGCATGTACACACACACACACACACACAACACACACACACCGCAGACACACACACACACAGACACACGCGCGCGTACACATATATTTATAAATAGATAGATAGATTCATAGATATAGACATATAGATATGTATGAAAAAGCAGGGAAAGAGAGTTCAGTTCATTGGAAAAATATTTGTTTTCCTCACGTACTTAATTTGGGGATTTTCTCTTTCTCTCTCTATCTCTCTCTCTCTCTCCACACACACACACACTTCATATATATATATATATATTATATATAATATATATATATATATATATGTATTATATATATACATACATACACATACACACACACATACACACACACACCATATATATATATATATATATAATAATATATATATATATATAATATATATATATATATATTATATATATATATATGTGCATACAAATGCGCTCAGCCCGTGTAATTTGTCACATTTCATAGGTATATGCTTTATGTAAATGAAATGTGTATAGCCTATAAGTCAGTGGTGAGTGTTTATAAGGTGGTATGCGTATATTTACCGCAGTGTGGTCGGTTTGACATTATTTCGTGCTCAACTTGGCCGATGACACAACTAGTTTAATGGGAAACCGTTTTATAAACAGACATGTTGAGCTCTTCATCTCTCCTTTCAGTATCACTCACCATGTTGCACACTCACACACTGACTCATCTACACATAAACATACTCTAACACAAATACACATACACACGCATAATCAAAATGAAACAACCCCCCCATCCTCGAATAAACTCTGTAAGACAGGCATATACACACACTCACATCAGCGTGAATACACACACACAGAATGATACACACGCTAACATAATCTCAATGATATACGCACACTTTCAAGCGCACATATTCTGAAGCACGCGCGCACTTAACCAAATATTCTTTTATTCTTTACTTGTCATCAGACTGTGGACTGTGGCCATGCTGGGGCACCACTTTGAAGAATTTTTAGTTGAATGAATCGATGCCAGTACGTATTTCTTAGACTGGTACTTACTCTATCGGTCTCTTTTGCCGAACCCAAAAGTTACGAGGACGTAAACAGACCAACACCGGTTGTCAAGCTGTGGTGAATGACAAACATAAATACAAACACACACACACACACACACACACACACACACACACACACACATGCACACACACACACACCGACATAATACATTCATGACAGGCTTCTTTCAGTTTCCGTCAACCAAATATACTCACAAAGCACTGGCCGGCCTGAGGTTACAGTAGAAGACACTCGTCCAAGGTGCCACGCATCGGGACTGAACCCAGAACCATGTGCTTTGGGAAGCCACACGGCCATGCCAGACTCATACACACAAACATTCCCATAATCCTACTGACGCACCAACACAAATACGTACATACATTGTTTCTTGGTGATTGATGTTGTTGCAGCTGCTGTTGTTGTTGTGGTATGTAGCCCCAGATGACCACGGTGGTCAGTCGGATGACCAGACGCAACTCACGAATCCAAAGAAACGGTTAAAGAAAGAAAAAGCGTCACAGGGAAACTTGATTGGATTTTGGTTTTTGTGGGGTTCGTTTATGACATTGGGTGATACGTAGTTATTGCCCCGCATACCACTCATAACGTTATATAAATTGTTATCATTTTCTACAAGTCGTCTGTTCTCAGTTAACAATCAATCAAAATATTTAATTACTTAAAGTATTATTTATGGTATTTATTATAAATAATGGATTTATTATCATTATATTATTATTATTATTATTATATTATTATTATTATTATTATTATTATTATTATTATTATTATTATTTATTGCCTTTGCACAGCTTCTAACGTTGGACATGTACTACTGTGTCAGCTGTTCACTACCAGTGAACTAAGATAACAGCTCTTATTTTTCGAGCACCTTCCAGAGTATTCGAGTGGTTCCAAGCAGTGCTGTTTTCTGTAAGTGCTCCAACCTCATTACAGCCCCTTTTTTGTTCCACGTACTTCTCAAGAAGTGTGCCTATAGTAGAAAGAATCATTATTATTGTTGATATTATTATCATTATTATTACTTGATGAAATAAATATTAGTCGGCTATTGAGTTTCTGTCAATCGACTTCATTAATTTTCAAATATTTATAATCCTGTGCCTATATTTAAAATAATTATCCTCACGAAACGCCCTTCAGTTACAGAATCAGCAGAAAAACAGAGAAAATGCCTTGCAATATTTGCTTACCTCCCCTTATCTTAAGATGTGCCAGATGCCTTCTGCGTCTTTCATCATTTTGGTCTTAATAAAACACGGTACAAGATTAAATATCACTAACTATACATTTCTATATTAGTACTAGCGCTGTCATGCAGTTGAAGGCCGGACCTTTTGATGACCGTATACAATATTCCTAGAAACAACGTACTTCGTAAAAAAACAAATAGTTTTAATATATCAGAATAGAAAGACAATTACTGGCACCACGGGAAGTGTCAATCTTCTGACCTGGTCATTCTGTTTACCATAGAACGGT
>NC_043019.1:24673083-24680583 GCF_006345805.1 Octopus sinensis | reverse complement strand
CACAATGTCGCACACATATGGTTGCGATGCATGTGCCTGGTGTACCCTTATCAGACGGGTAGTCATGATGGGTATACTGGGCTTCGTATATTTTACCCTAGTGTCAATTTGATGGCACGCACTGCTCTCTCACTCAATAATAATAATGATGATGATGATGATGATGATGATGATGATGGTGATGATGATGATGATGACGACGATGACGACGACAATAATAACAACAACAACATCAACAACAACAACAGCAGCAACAACAACAACAACAATAATAATTCTTACTGATACATGGCAAGAAAAACTTCTCATTGGCAGATACCCAAAGAGAGCTAATAATGCCGATGCTGGCAAAGTCCTTATCCATCAATGGTAAGTGTCTTCTGGATTAAAATCAGAAACAGAAAGGTTTATCATAGCAGCCCAAGATCAATGCCTACCTACAAGGTAGCACAACATGTCGTGTATGTCAACAACAAAATGAAACCATTGATCATGCTTCCATGTGCAGTCTTGCTCCGACAGAGTATCCCAACAGCCATGATAGAGCAGCACAGTATATTCACTGGGTAATTTGCAAAAATCTAGACCTTCTCCATGATAAAAACTGATGGGAACACAAACCACCTCCAGTGCTTGAAAATGATCTCATCTCACTTCTCTGGAACTTCACCGTTCAAACTGACAGGGGGATAGTTGCGAATAGGCCAGACAAAAATCATGCTTCCTCATTGATATGACCGTCCCAATTGATATAAACGTATCTGTCAAGACCTACCACAAACTGAGCAAATATAAACATCTCGAAATAGAAATTAGCAAAATGTGGAACCTCAAGAATAAAAAAAATACCTGTTGTCATAGGTGCCCTAGGAATTATGGCAAAAGGGGCTGGTTCCTACCTACATCAGATACCAGGAAACCCCAAAATGGCAGAAATTTAAAAGATAGTGCTCATGGGAACTGCCCATATCCTATGTAAAATACTGTCTATGTAATCTCAAATTTTAAAACAAACTTATAATTTTCTTAAAATAGGAAAAAATAACAAATGTCAGTTGGACGTACACTAAGAATATATTAGATTGACGCTCAATCAAAAGGTTTAGGTGGAAAAATAGGAGTGGAAATGACACTTCGAGCACGACTCTTCGTCAGGAAGAGGAAAGGGTCTAGAGAGAAGGAAAAATAGGAACGAGCAGATAGTGAGGAGAAAAGGTCATGTGTCGCTACATGGTCGTGTGTGTACGTAGCTTAATAACGGAGAGGAGGATGTCGCGAGGTCTTATTTTTTTCTTTCTTCTTAGCAACACTATTAGCAAGAAAGGTCTTTGCAGCTGTTTCAAACCCACGTCAAATCGTGAAAACTTCTCTCCGTTTCCTCTCCAAAACCTTATACTCAACTACCGTCAGTATTGTGCAGGAGGCATTGGTAATGGTGGTGGTCGTGATGATGATGATAGTGGTGCGGCGAGCTGGCAGAAACGTTAGCACGCCGGGCGAAATGCTTAGCGGTATTTCGTCTGCGTTACGTTGTGAGTTCAAATTCCGCCGAGGTCGACTTTGCCTTTCATTCTTTCGGAGTCGATAAATTAAGTACCAGTTACGCACTAGGGTCGATGTAATCGACTTAATCCGTTTGTCTGTCCTTGTTTATCCCCTCTGTGTTTAGCCCCTTGTGGGTAGTAAAGAAATAGGTATTTCGTCTGCGTTACGTTGTGAGTTCAAATTCCGCCGAGGTCGACTTTGTCTTTCATCCTTTCGGGGTCGATAAATTAAGTACCAGTAACGCACTGGGGTCGATGTAATCGACTTAATACCTATATCTGTCCTTGTTTGTCCCCTCTGTGTTTAGCCCCTTGTGGGTAATAAAGAAATAGGTAATGGTGGTAGTGTTGAAGCTATGATTTTTTCAGTTCATTTAGACTTCATGTCTTTATAGACATAGAAATACTGTTTATAATAAAGAAGCAAAAATTCGTAAGTAGAATGAAGAGTAACTGTGGGAAAAGGTGCTAATTTTCTTGTGAAGAGGTAAAATAATTCAAATCAGTTTCAATGCTTTCTTATCATTCTAAATATTTCTTCCTTGCTTGCCTTTTCTTTCCCGTTCTTTGTTTACACAAACAACTGTTATCACTTGTTATTGATAGTTATCTTTCGTCGTCGTTCTCTTCACGTTTACGATTCTGTAAGCAGCTTAAAATGGAGCAAACTTATTGGTTAGTCAGTAATATAAATTATGTTAATTATCGCAGTTTTCAAACCCCGCCCAATCTTCCCTGCTCAACACTATTACAGTATTGTTATAAGATTCAGGTAGGCAGACTCCATAGATTCTAAAAGATCGGATGTCTTCTTCTGCTCCTCCTCCCCCTCCTCATCCTCCTCCTCCTCCTCCTCCTCCTCCTCCTCCTCCTCCTCCTCCTTCCTCCTCCTCCTTCTTCTTCTTCTTCTTCTTCTTCTTCTTCTTCTTCTTCTTCTTCTTCTTCTTCTTCTTCTTCTTCTTCTTCTTCTTCTTCTTCTTCTTCTTTATATGTATACGTGTACTCAATACGTGATGCGGAATTTATGATTAAAAGTCACTCCATTATTCAATTTTACACCGTTTCTATTCAATCAGGTGACATCAAGATAAACTACGTCCGTATCTGATTATCTAATTATCTATCTTTCAATGTGTGTGCTTGTGTGTGCTATGCATATGCGTGTATGTATGAACGTATCTATCTATCTATCTATCTATCTATCTATCTATCTATCTATCTATCTATCTATCTATCTATCTATCTATCTATCTAATCTATCTATCTATCTATCTATCTATCTATCTATATAGATAGATAGATAGATAGATATGTATATATATATTGTGCATATATATATATATATATATATATATATATAAACATATATATATATGCATACATGCATGTTTATATATATATATATATACATATATGTATGCACGTATGTATGTATGTATGTATGTATGTATGTATGTATGTATCGATATGCGTGCATGACAGTGTGGTCAGGTACTTCGCTTAACAATTAGTTTCAAGTTCAGAACTACAATAAGTTTTCTCATTTATGTCAATCACTCGATCTAAAAATTGCTTTATGAATGAATTTGGTGGAGCTGAAAGTGTGCGGAAGGCCACTGTATGCCAGATTGTGTATTTGTGTGTGTGTGTGTGTGTTGTGTGTGTGTGTGGTGTGTGTGTGTGTGTGTGTCACAGCTTGAAAATCGTTAAAAGGAGAAAATGTGGTAAAATGAGAACGTTACAATCAATCAATATTAAACTTTGCAAAATGAATATTGAGGGCGATTTGATCGACTGAGCCCTTCCCAGCGGTACTTCAGCACACACTTATGAGCAAAATCATATATACATATATACGAGGGGGTGCTGAAAAGTTCGTGGCTTTAAAGGTATCGCGAAAGGCCTGGTTGTAGACCCAATCTTCCGTTTACAGGGCTTAGAAAAACTGAAGGTCCGCTGCAATAAGTGTGTGAATCTGAGAGAGGAATATGTTGAATAAAATCATATTCAACTACAATTAAGTGATCCTCCTATATTTTTCTTTTACCCAAAGCCAGGAACTTTTCAACAAACCTTCGTATGTAATTAAGTGTTTATAAAAAGATTTTGAAATATATGGATACATATAGAAAAACGACGACGCCGTGGTGATCTCATTCTTGCTCACAACGTCATAAGCGGAAAGTGTAACCTCTCGAAAGAGCTGTTCTTCACTCCTGCTCCAGAGCGTCGGCTGCGAGGTCACTCCAAAAAGCTCTATCTGCGACGATTTCATCTCAATCGAAGGAGAGGGGCTGTCTCCGTCCGGGTTGCGGATCCGTGGAATAAGCTGCCGGACGAGATAGTGAAGATGTCGACGACCGCTCGGTTCAAAGTCTCTCTTGACCAGAAATGGCCCGAACTCTTTGCATGAACACCTTCCCTGTACATAACTCCATGTCCCCCTACATGGCCTTGCTTTTTGCTTTTTGAGCCAAAAAAGCAACTTTACTTATATATTACACGTTTCCAGATATACAGCGACCAGCCATGCATATTTACTGAGTCATGAATTTATGTGTGTGTGTGCGCGCGTGTGCGTGTGTGTGTGTGTGCATGAATGAATATGCGTATGGTGTGCGTGTATTTTATGTATGTATGTTGTAGATGCACGTTGAAAAGCGTTTGCATGTATGCTGCTTTGTGCGTTTGTGGAAGCACTCCGTCGGTTACGACGACGAGGGTTCCGGTTGATCCGATCAACGGAACAGCCTGCTCGTGAATTTAACGTGTAAGTGGCTGAGTACTCCACAGACACGTGCACCCTTAACGTAGTTCTCGGGATATTCAGCGTGACACAGAGAGTGACAAGACCGGCCCTTTGAAATACAGGTACAACAGAAACAGGAAGTAAGAGTGAGAGAAAGTTGTGGTGAAAGAGTACAGCAGGGATCACCACCATCCCCTGCCGGAGCCTCGTGGAGCTTTAGGTGTTTTCGCTCAATAAACACTCACAACGCCCGGTCTAGGAATCGAAACCGCGATCCTACGACCGCGAGTCCGCTGCACTAACCACTGGGCCATTGTGCCTCCACTGTGCGTTTGTATGTATATATGTAAAGGTATGTATGTGACACTCGTGCCTATGTATGTATCTATCTATCTGTGTGTGTTTGAGAATTCATGCGTGTGTGTGTGTGTGTGCATGTGTTTCGTGAAGTGTGCGTTTGTGTTTGCTCATCCGATTGTGTGAGCGATTGTCGTAGCAGTGATTTGTGTTCAGGTTTTACTGTTTCTCTCCAGTTCAGTTTCAAAGCTTTCCTGGACTGGTGGGAAAGCGAGATGACCCTTGACCATATATGATTGACAGAGGGAGCTGTTTACACTTGTTGCCACTGCTCATTGCTTTTCTTTCTCCGCTTTGTCTACTCTGTCTTGTCCTTCTGCCCCCCCCCCACCTCGTTCCCTCTCCATCCCCGTCCTCTCATCTCCATACTTTTGATGTCCTTATTTTAAGGCGTACAAATAATAGAAATATGTACACTGAGGGGTGGACGAGTGTGAACGTTCACCAAATAGCTTTCTTGCTTAGTTATCTGTGCTCGGCTGACGACTCTATATAATATTTAATGACCGTACATTATTATTATTATTACTATTATTATTGTTATTATTATTATTATTATTATTATTATTATTATTATTATTATTATTATTATTATTATTATTATTATTGTTGTTGTTGTTGTTGTTATCATCATCATTATTATTATTATTATTATTATTGTTGTTGTTGTTGTTATCATCATCATCATCATCATCATTATTATTATTATTATTGTTATTATTATTATTATTATTGTTATTATTATTATTATTATTATTATTATTATTATTATTGAAGGCATCATACACTATCAAATATCGTAATGTTGTTGCTTAAAGATATTGTGCCTACCGGGGGTTTGTACTGTCCATTAAGTCACTACAGGGACCTCAGACAAACAGTTCTTTACGCAATATGCGTACCAGTTATATGTTAGGGTCAATTCAATAGCTTTGGTTCTACTAAATTTCAGAAAAAGTTACGATGCAATTACTAAAGATTAGAATCCAAGGACACGATCGGTGTGCAATATCAATTTTGATTAGTTTTGCAGGGAAAGTTGTGTATATTCCATAGAATCATGTAGCTTCAATTTGTTAATTACAGCGGAACATTTATTCATTAAACAGCGGAATACGGTGGAGATGGTGCTGGTCGGCGTTGACAAAAATATTATCCATTGAAGAATTCCTACAAGGATTTGGTTTCTGATTTGCTGTGACAAGTGAAAGACTCTAATAAATACCTGAAACAAAATATTCTTCCGGTTTTTGGAAATATAATTTCACTGTAGGATGTCGAATAGGTAGAACCATTAGAGTGTCGGATAGAATGTCAGGCAATAGTTGTTCCGACTCTTTGCTTTCTCGCTTCAAATCCAGCTGAGGTCAAAGTTATGTCTTTCATACTTTCGGGATCGATAAAAATTTCAATCTAGGCCGGTGGATTGGCAGAAAAGCTTTCAAGATGCCTTGCGGTTTGTGATCCAGTTCTATGGCGACGCCTGTCTCAAGGTGTAACGACCTTGCCTTTCACTTGAACATAATCCGAAGACTTACTTAACAAATTTGAAACCTTTATGAACATAGTATGATGAGAAAATTGTCGACCATGATCAGAAGTTTCACGGGAGAAATGACAGATGAGTGTGTGCAGATAATTCTGATGTTCCCAGAGTGATGCATACTAACAATCATGGCATACCGCCTCACATCTTTCCACAGAATTTTCGAATTAATGCTTCTGGATGCGTTGAGTTGCTGCAGACAGTTGTTAAGCCCGAGATGGATGGAATATGCAGTGGAAAGCAATGCGTGTTTCAGCGAGATTCAGCACCTTCTCACAATAACCCAAGAATGGATGTCAGACAAATTTTACGATCATATAACACGAAACGTGTGACTTTTAAACTCGCCAGATTAAATAGCACGGACGTCTACGTTTGGAATGTTGTTGAAAGGGAGACGAATTGACATCCTTACAATACTATAGCTACACTGGAAGTAGAGCGTCAGACAGGATGTTTTACTATGCTTGTTTCGATCCTTTGCATCCTGATAGTAAATATGCTAGAAATAGCAGTGGTTATTCCTTCTAATAAAATGTTTTCATCTTAAAAGTGAAGAGAATAGATTAGTTATTGGTGTGGGAAAAACTTGTAAAAGAAACAAACAAACAAAAAAATGAGATGTCATACTTGATTACTTTGATCACAGGCCTGCTCTAGCGGAGCCATCCTAGGGTTAAACTATGAAATCTGTAAACATAAGACTACGGAAGCCTAATGCCTCACACACAACATTTAAATATATTTATATGAGGTTTTCTGTATTTTAATCTAATAATTACCCCAAATCATAATACTAAAATATACGTGCATGTGCTTCAGCTGGGTCTTCCATGACATTAAATAGAGAAAAGGAAAGTGTATAAGTTCTGAAGAAAACGCTGGTCGCGCGTATCGAAGTTGGCATCTCTGGCAAAAGAAATTCGACTTTGCAATTAAACAAGCGATGGCATCCAAACATTTTTAGACAACATCAAAGGAAACAAGTGTAAGGAAAACCATCGAAACTCTCAGATGTTCTACTACTGCCACTCGTGACAACGCGTCTCGGATGACCTAACAGATTGGGTGACAGCAAAATCTGGGTCCTTTCCGGTTTCTTTTCTGTCATTGGTAATATGCGTGTTCATGGGTGGGGGCTGTTCTGCTTCTCTGAAGAAAGGAAACATAGGGTGATATAATGCACCGCTTCGGGTGGCGACAGCGGCAACACAGTGGAAGTGAGTAATGAATAGTATGGAAGCTGGCAGTTTGTGGTTCAGTTCTTGCCTGCTGGAACAGCTACATGTGATAAACTATTGTGC
>NC_043019.1:24643083-24668083 GCF_006345805.1 Octopus sinensis | reverse complement strand
TATATATATATATATATATATGTTTGTGTGTATGTATGTATGTATGTATGTATGTATATATATGTATATATATATATATATATATATATAATATATATATATATATATTATATAATATATATATATATATACATACATATATGTATGTATAAAGGTGACTTTAAAAGTTTTGTCATATTAGGAGTCTGTTAAGTCTAACGTATGTAAATTTGTTGTAACTAATATTATCAATTGATAGCTTCAAGTCAGCCGAGGCAACAGTGACGGCCCAGTAGTGAATTCGTTACCACCTCCGTATATTTGAGTGCAGTCACAAATGGTGGTTGTACAAAATATGTAGATGTGGATTTGTAACGACCGCTACCACAAACATATACACACGACCCTTCTTGAAGTACACACGCATACACCACATACAAATATATATATAATATATATATATATATAATATATATATATATATAATATATATGTATGTAACAGCCGAAATTGCGAGGATGATCCGGTTCTCGACTGAAGATTGAAGGCTTCGAATGTCCCGTCTGTGTTTTTTGTATCGTCTTCTAAATGTTTTGCGTTCTTGTCCCAGTTTGTATTTTTTTTACATATATATGTATATATATATATATATATATATATATATATATATATATATATATATATATATATATGTATGTATGTAAATATATATATATATATGTGGATTAGTGTTAGGGTTTGGGCACATTAACGCAAATACTTTGCTGCTGCTGCTGCTGCTCCTCCTCCTCTTACTACTACTACTACATAACTATCTCTCTTCTTACTATTAAAGATGACTGCCCGAGTGTAGCTGTTAAAACTCCTGCTCTGTCGAGTCTATATTGCACTTTCAATTCCTGGAGAAAAAAACATTTAACCATTTCACTTCATTTACATCACTAATTCCCTGAATGCCACAACTTCCCATTTTTCTCCTCCCCCAGAAGTGTTTGGATGATACTGTACATGCGTTAGTAGAATTTAATACTGGAAATAAAGAATAAAAAATATATTTCGACGTTAGCCATTTCTAAACTATACATCTCAGGAAACACTTTTGTTCTTAGAGACCTTCTGGGGTAATTAAAACTTATAATTATTTCCTTCAACTCTTACTATATCAAATATCTCTTATCTTTTGAACAGCCACCAAGCTAGCCACATTTCATTTTTTTCATCTCTTCTCTCTTTTCCAGGATCTTATTATTTTATTCAATTTGATTGGCATCAAACTGTTCATGGTTTACTGGAAATCATGCTCTTCTCCAGTTTCAAGCAGACCTTTTGATTCTAATTGACTTAGTCAACATCTGACACGGATGCTGAGCCTGTATTTCTTGTGAGTGGGTGGGCGAGAGTGGAAAGACTACTCGACAGACTAAAGACTATGACAAATGTTTCGATTTTTATCTCCTCATCACAACATAAAGCAACAATAGCAACAACAATCACATACAATTTTGATTGGGGTTCCCGTCTATATTTCTATTTTTCTTATTCATAATTTAAAGAAAAAAATCTGAAAGCCCATTCTTACAAAGTAGGTCATCTGCAATGCCGTTATATATTTACCAGTGGAGTGTATTCAACATGATGTCAGAGCCGTCTCATCTGAGTGTTTACTTTTTTTCTACGATCTCCTATAAGCACTCTCCTTATTGCTTTCATTTCGACTAATAACACAAGACACCATAGCTAAGAATGCATGTATATTCTAAATATTTGGAATCGATGAACAAATGCACTTGTTCTTTATAAAAATATCGGAAACCATATATATATATATATATATATATATATATATATATATATATATATATATATATAACGGGAAGTTTTATGAAAATAAATAAAAGACGAAGGCAGGTGGAGTACAAACAAACAATTGTATTAGTATGGTGCTCAGGAATATAAATAAAACAAGTCTTTTGCGTTTCGAGCCTACGCTCTTCAACAGAAAGATACACAGAAAAGAAACACGGAGAGAAACAAGGGGAGAAAAAAATGCGTGCAGAGGCTAGCGAATCAACATGGCGATTCTGGCCAGAAGTCAGAGATCAAACATGAGACGCAAGAGCGAAAATAGGGAAGATAACAGGGTCAAATGACTTCGCCGCGCAGGAGTGGCTGTGTGGTAAGTAGCTTGCTTACGAATCACATGGTTCCGGGTTCAATCCCACTGCGTGGCACCTTGGGCAGTAAATTCAATGCATTTTAGCAGGTAGGGAGCATAAGGTATTATAACATTACGTTTCTCAAATACATTATTGGTGTAAGATAAATGAAAATGCTCCAAACGGGGATTATATTTTTATCTTTGTTTGTTCTATGAGTAGACGTCTTCTGCGTTACTTGCATCAGGTCAATAATTCTCGGCTCTGTAGAATATAGACAAAATAAACAGGTGGAAGCTTTTCAAAATGTAGGTTATACAGCTTCCCTCTATAAAGAGAAAGAATATTGTATAATAGACCAGTGTCGAGTTGAATTACACGGCAAATATGAAATATTAACGACATGGTCCCATCATAATTGTGACGATTTTTTCCTTCTTATAACAGTATGGCGAATCACATTTTTGCCAGAAACATATCCAACCAACACTTGTGATAACACTCAAAGGCGGCGAGCTGGCAGAATCGTTAGCACGCCGGGCGAAATGCTTAGCGGTATTTCGTCTGTCGTTACGTTGTGAGTTCAAATTCCGCCGAGGTCGGCTTTGCCTTTCATCCTTTCGGGGTCGATAAATTAGTACCTATTTCTTTATTACCCACAAGGGGCTAAACATAGATGGGACAAACAAGGACAGACATAGGTATTAAGTCGATTCCATCGACCCCAGTGCGTAACTGGTACTTAATTTATCGACCCCGAAAGGATGAAAGGCAAAGTCGACCTCGGCGGAATATGAACTCAGAGCGTAACGACAGACGAAATACGGCTACGCATTTCGCCCGGCGTGCTAACGTCTCTGCCAGCTCGCCGCCTTCTTCGATAAATTAGTACCAGTTGTGTACTGGAGGGGGGGGGGAGATATAATCGACTGGCCCTCTCCTCCAAAAATATTAGTTGCACTATCATACTTGCTGCTAAAGTCTAGACGGACACACACACTAACATTTGTTTTTTTATATGAATGCCGAAATATGTACTGTAAGATATAAATAAGATGATAATTTATTTTCGAACGCAGAGACGCCATTAGAACAGCAGAAGCATTGGGTAAATTACCATTAGGAAGGGTGGTTTGTTAAGTTTGCTAAGCCAGGAGACTCGAACCCACATTTCTTGTAGACTCCGGCCAAGGGCATTACCATTAAGCTAAACTGGTTATATATATAACCATATACATACATACATACATATATATATACATACATACATATATACATACATACATATATACTCTCTTTACTCTTTTACACTTTTACTTGTTCCAGTCATTTGACTGTGGCCATGCTAAAGTACCACCTTTAGTCGAGCAAATCGACCCCGGAATTTATTCTTTGTAAGTCCAGCACTTATTCTATCGGTCGCTTTTGCCGAACCGCTAAGTTACAGAGACGTAAACACACCAGCATCGGTTGTCAAGCGATATTGGGGAGACAAACACAGACACACAAACATATACGCAGACACACATACATACATATATATATACATACATACTACGGGCTTCTTTCAGTTTCCGTCTACCAAATCCACTCACAAGGGTTTGGTCGGCCCGAGGCTACAGTAGAAGACACTTGCCCAAGGTGCCACGCAGTGGGATTGAACCCGGAACCATGTGGTTCGTAAGCAAGCTACTTACCACACAGCCACTCCTGCGCCTATATATATATATATATGGTTTCCGATATTTTTATAAAGAACAAGTGCATTTGTTCATGGATTCCAAATATTTAGAATATACATGCATTCTTAGCTATGTGTCTTGAATTATTTTCAATGTGACACACATTATTTAAACTGTTTTATATATATATATATATATATATTATATATATATATATATATATATATATATATGTATGTACACACACACACACACTTGCACTCAATCACACGCACACACACGCACTTACATACATCTATATCCATAAACATACACATACACACACTATAAGCACATATATACATGTATATGTATACCTCTGCATGTATATATAAATATGTATGTGTGTGTGTGTGTATGTAGATATAGTGTATATGTAGGCCTGTATTCGTGCGTGTTTATTAAATATGTACATGTGTGGTTGAGTGTTTGTGTACGTGTGCATGCGTTTCTTTACGTGTGTGTGGTTGTGTGTGGGGGTGTGTGTGTGTATGTGTGTGTGTACAGGTTTAAGTCACTTTACGTGTGTGTGTTTGTGTGTGTGGGAGTGTGTGTGTGTGGTGTGTGTGTGTGTGTGTACAGGTTTAAGTCACGTTAGACGAAGAAAGAACCCCTGATGGTTCTCCTTCGGATGATGTGTGTCTATAAAGTGAAATTCTACGAAGAAGGAGAGTAAACATCTGGAACTTATCTACAGATCAAAGCGAGTCTTTGAAAGCGACGTAGAAACAATGCTGCTGCCGGAAAGACTGGGAAACGTACGCTCTTAGTAAAATATTCGTACAAGTTGAAGCGAAAAGTGAACAAGAAACAGCACACACACACACACACACACACACACACACACACACACGCACGCACGCACGCACGCACACGCACGCACGCACTCATGATCGTAAAGTTAAATAGTAAAGAAGGCCGTGATATAAATCTGTAAAATGTCTTGTAAATAGGAAATAGGACAAGTTGTTTAAAAACTGTTTTAGTTCTCTCTATTAAACTCGTCATTTGTCAAAATGTTTTAGCTTTTACCGTAATATAACTTAGTGTTTTCTTTATGCAAACTAATAAAATAAGATGTTACACGGTGACGAACAGTAAAAGTTTTCTTTTTTTCTATTTTGTTGCTAGTTATTTTATCATTCGGCATTTAAGGTTGGTGAGCTGGCACAGTCGTTGGCCAATCGCTAAAAAATACCACTCGGGATTTATTTGGTTCTTGACGTTCTCATTTCAAATCCCACCGGTTTCAACTTATCCTTTCGGGGTCGATAAAGTAAAGTACCAGTCAAGTACTAGGGTTGAAGTAATCTACTAACCCCCCCCCCCCCACCCCACCCCCACTACCTAATATTGTTGGCTTAATGCCAAAGTTGGGAAAAAAATGGTTTTCACGTCGGGTAAAATGCTTAAGTCCTTAAGTTTTGAGTTCAAATTCCACCGAGGTCAACTTTGCCTTTCATCCTTTAGGGGTCGATAAAATGATTACCGGTTCAGCACTGGAGTCGATGTAATCGACTTCGACCCTTTCCCTTAAATTTTAGATTTTGTGCCTACAGTAGAAAGGATTGTTATTCTTATCATCATCATCATCATCATCATCATGAAAGATATTAGATTGGCCGAATCGTTAGAATGTTCGAAGAAATTCCAAGTGTAATTTCTTTCGGCATTTTATGCTCTGATTTCAAATCCCAACGAGGTCTATATTGCCTCTTATCCTCCTCTATATTGCCTCTTATCCTCCTCTATATTGCCTCTTATCCTCCTCTATATTGCCTCTTATCCTCCTCTATATTGCCTCTTATCCTCCTCTATATTGCCTCTTATCCTCCTCTATATTGCCTCTTATCCTCCTCTATATTGCCTCTTATCCTCCTCTATATTGCCTCTTATCCTCCTCTATATTGCCTCTTATCCTCCTCTATATTGCCTCTTATCCTCCTACTGCAGATAATCAACTAACTTCTTCCCCTAAAAGTACGAGTTTTGTGTCTATATTCGAAAAAAATTATTATTCGCTAATGTAAAGCTTGTCGATTGTTTGCTGAATTAATTATGACTGTTTGTTTTGTGGCAAAACTGACTCAGAGATTAAGGAAGGTGCGGGTTTACTTGGTTTACTTAGTTGTCCTTCAAAAAATTCTGAAATCTGAAAACGAGAAGGAAAGTAAATATAGCTCTGATTGCACCATTTTTATCTTTTAGTTGAGTAGAAAAGCAGTGAGGAAAACCCGTTTCAGGCAATCCGATGCTGGTGGTAAGGAGATAGGTGGTCCTAGATCAGTGACTAGGCTAGAATGCTTAAACAGAATGAACTCCACTAAAGTAGCCACGATGTTAAATAAGGTAAGGTGGGCCATGATCGAATTTAAACTCTGAGGGCAAAGAAATGAAACAAATATTGCAACTCATCCGAACCGATGTTCTAACAGTTCTGCTATTCCACCATTCTGGATTTGAAACTTTATTTATCGGTCTCGATGCATATCAACACTCTAACAATGATATTGAAGGAGCTTGGGGCACTACATGATCTTACTACTTACAACCCTGAAATTAAATTACATGATGGCTTCAACAACAAGAAACGCTCCACTCGCACTATTCTAGCTACCATCAACATGAGCAAAAACATCAATTCCATTCCCTGTTACTCTTTTATGCCTAAAATGCTTCACACCCCATTAAGAAACAACACACAACTCTGACTAGCAAACAATCTGTCAAGTTGCCAAGTTTAAGATGTATACATCAACATTCCCAGAATAAACAATTTTCCAGATAGCGTGCCGCAAAGATCCTCTTCTCCTCCACACCTCTTAACTTGCGTCTACACGATTTTCCCACACGCTCATACACAAATGTAACCACAATCATATTCCTATTCCTTATGCGCCTGTATCTGCAACCGCACAACTTTACCCAACCGTACATCAATGACAAAAAGGAAAAAAAAACTTGAAGTAGCACGTGCCAAATCCACTGTCTTCCCTCTTATTAGCAATAGCCGAGAACTAGTACTACTGCCGACTACAACACTCAACTACATAAACATGCCGCATATATAAAAGACAAACATAATAGGAATTCTATATACAAAACATCAACACCATTCCGGGTATATATGTATAAGACATAGTACAGAAAGCAACTCTCTACGGAAACTTACATGTCATAGTGCTTAGGGAGAGGATATTTAGGTAAGGCAATGAAACAACATATTTGACCCATCATGGATTATGCTTGTGTCTCTAAATTCTTTAAGACAAGTATTACAAACTCCAAAAACACAAAACAACAAGTTTCGTATCATCACAGATTGTTGCAAACGAAATATTCAAAAGTAAAAACCTTTTCTACATGTGAAGAGCATATTTTGTTATTGTAGCAGACTCCGGTGATCAAAGTCTCTGTCACCACTTCATGTAAATCACTATAAGCAAACTCACAACGTCCTAAGAACTCTTTCTCAATCTAGATAAACATATAAAAAAATACCACATACACACATATAAAATGGCAGCTGCATTAATGGTCTCCTTAACATCAAATGCTGTGTTGGGGTATATACTGGAGAAACAAGTCTGGAGGAATGGAGACAAAGATGTTTAGATTGAGGCATAAAGAATCTGGACACCTATGTTTCAAATTCTTTCAACTTCAACAACAACAACAACTATGCTGACGAATTCTATATGTGATGGAGGATATCAAACATTTATGGAAATATGAGAATTTCGTGGGATTACTTGTTACAGAGCGTGCATTATTGTTGTGGATGTCGATGTTAGCTCCAGGTAGCCCTGATTCAGTGGATCAATGATAAAAAATGTTATTTATATAAAGTTATATGTTAATATAGAAAGAGTGCTTAGTATTATTTAGAAAATGTATATCTGCACCTCGCCTTCATTTATGTCAGTATTAACATATGTAATACAGCGAGTATTTAAAAATTAACCAGAAATATTTATGTGGTGGGGAAATGTCTAATATTGTTATAATTATTTAATAAAACCTAGTTGTGTAGAAGCTGAAATAATTCAGATTTGTTTTAAATCTTCTGTTAACAGAGAATGAAACAGTAGAGTTACATTATATTATATTTGTTGCCTTTTGTTTAAGACAGTAGGATGTGGGTTGAGGGAGATTTGGTTGCTATTTGAAGCAGATTTGTTGAATACGTAAAGGCATCCTCAATGACACGTAAAGCATCTACAATTTTAAGATGAAGAGTTGATCTTAAACAGTATTTTTTTGTTAGCTGAGCTGTAATGTCATTATTACTGTTTACTATCGTCCCAATTGATACTCTCTGAACGGATTAAATGTAATAAAAACTTAAATATTTATTATCTAAATGATGTCATTAACAGGATGTTCTGTGGTTTTGGTAGGCAGGTGCATGGAAGATATAACTTAATAGAAAATTGGAAAGAAGCTTAGCCTGCATCAGGGATTACATCGGGAGAACAATGGAGAGAAAGTGTTACTGAGTAAAGACGGAAGAGCAGCTTTTAAGAAAAGAATAAGAACAGTGTTGACTTAGGCAATATTGAATGACTTTAGCAGGAAATGTCAAGATAGGCGCTGGAGTGGCTGTGTGGTAAGTAGCTTGCTAACCAACCACATGGTTCCGGGTTCAGTCCCACTGCGTGGCATCTTGGGCAAGTGTCTTCTGCTATAGCTCCGGGCCGACCAATGCCTTGTGAGTGGATTTGGTAGACGGAAACTGAAAGAAGCCCATCGTATATATATATATATATATATATATATATATATATGCGTGTGTGTGTTTGTGAGTCTGTGTTTGTCCTCCTAGCATTGCTTGACAACCGATGCTGGTATGTTTATGTCCCCGTTACTTAGCGGTTCGGCATAAGAGACCGATAGAATAAGTACTGGGCTTACAAAATTACAAAATGAATAAATCCCGGGGTCGAGTTGCTCGATTAAAGGCGGTGCTCCAGCATGGCCGCAGTCAAATGACTGAAACAAGTAAAAGAGTAAAAGAGTAAAAGAGTAATACACTTATCCTGAGAGCCTATGGAAGATGATCGAGGTAGAAAGGACAGTTTTATTAATATTTACAGTGTTCAAGAAGATATCTCCTATGTTTAGTTTTGTATTTCCATATCCTCAATTTAGTTCATAACATACATAGCTTTACTTTCGATATGCATCAGCATCTCCAGCCTCATTATCCAAACCTTTCAACAACTGACCTTGTAAATTATAAGAATAAAGTTTTTAGAAGTTACTTTAGGCAAAAAGCTTTGGGAAAAGCTATAAAAAGGTAATTTTTCGTTGGGTGCTTAATTGTTGATATTGCAAGATCCTGAGAAACTCGCCCAAAAACAAGAACGGATAATGATAGAGGACAAAAAAAAACTGAAAAAACTGAAAAAACTGAAAAACAAGACCTATTTAATGGCAGAAAACATAAAGCATATATTAAGTCTTGTGGAATATTTCTGTGAAAATATACCATATTATTGATTCCGTTTTGTTCGCTCAATACCAAGTCGTCTGAGCTTTCCGATCCCATGCTATAATGACATACTTTTCTCTTGTTTTGTCTGTTGTGTATCATATTTCTTCAAGTTGGATGTAAGCCGACGTTTTCAATTTCCAGCTCGGTTATCCATTCATTGTTGAAAAAAAATTCGGACTACATAATACGTCACAATATATAACAATTCCACTTATTATTATTATTATTGAGTGAGAGAGCAGTTCATGCCATCAAAGTGACACTGGAGTAAAATATACGAAGCCCAATATACCCATCATGACTACCCGTCTGATAAGGGTACACCAGGCACATGCATCACAACCATATGTGCGCGACATGGTGATCTCATATCAAGATAAACAGCACATGACCTTGCAGGTGGGGCCCAGTTAGAATTTTCTTCAGGTTGAGTAGCCCATCCCGCTTAAACGGTCCCTGAATAAGGGTTGTTTAAGGATGTTGAAAGAACCACCCATGTTTCCAGAGGTGAATTAATCAAATCCCAAAGAATCCCTCTCAACACATGGCTATGATGCTCCCCCACTACTTCTGCTCGTGATCAGAGATGCACATATCGTCAGCCACTAAGGCTCAACTGGTTATGGTCAAACAACTGACAAGCAATTATTATTATTATTATTATTATTATTATTACTATTATTATTATTATTGTTGTTGTTGTTGTTGTTGTTGTTGTTGTTGCGGTTGTTGTTACTAGCAGAAAGACCGTCCTCCTGGCTGTTTTCTGCTTGCCACTTGATAATATTTTCACATTTGATTCCCATTTCAAATAATTTTTATATT
Source organism: Octopus sinensis (assembly GCF_006345805.1). NCBI lineage: Eukaryota > Metazoa > Mollusca > Cephalopoda > Octopoda > Octopodidae > Octopus > Octopus sinensis. Next base: position 24,657,905 of record NC_043019.1, on the reverse strand, counting down.
TTACGTCTAATTATTTCTTTGTATAATAATGCTCACTTGCTGAGTAAATATTGCTTTCATTTTTTTTATCAAAGTCACAATCTCACTTTTTTAAACAAACATCACTGTAGTCCAACAACAGAGGGAGAAGCAGTTTATCAAGTTTTACCTTCCCCTCAAAGCAACATAGAGATTTCAATTCAGCAGCTTCTATGTAAGCTTTACAGTGTATATGTGTGTGAAAGAGAGGGGCAAGAGAGAACATTGCAAGCAATGTATGGAATAAACATGAAATGAAAATATCGTATAAATAAAAGGGTATTACTACAGATGTACCCGCCCCGTAATTTGTTGCCTAATAACATCCAGGAAAATGGATACTTTTTAACAAAATTTTCTACTAATACCGCTTAGATGTGGCTTCAGAGTATATAGGGATTTATGTGAAAGGATTTTTCCGAGCGGGTGGAGAGAGGAGTTTCGGAAAAGGGAAGCAACAGATGGCTGTCCGAGAAGCAGTCTATATAGTTTTCATGGTCAAGATTACAATCCAGGTTTTATGTTTCTCTTCAAGTAGCCATATCTCATTACCTCCTTACACATCTTATATACAATATTTCTACTAAGTTTCTATCTTGTCCTTTGTAAAGTCCTACTTCCTACTTTACTTTGAGCCCTTGTGGCTTATAAAGAAATTATGATATTATTTTTATTATACTTATTATCCAATACTAAGGCGACGAGCTGGCCGAATTGTCAGCGTGTCAGAGAAAACATTTAGCAGCATTTCTTCGATCGCTTTGTGTTCAATTGCTGCCTTTCATTCTTTCTGGGTCGAGAAGAAAAAGTAGCAGTCAAGTACCGGGGTCCATCTAATCGACTGTCTCCTTCTCCCTAAAACCGCTGTCCTTGTGTCAATCTTTGAAACCATTAGAATAACTGTTGCTACCACTCTCACTATTACCACTTGTAGTAGCAACAGACTGTAAATTAATTGCAGTCTTACACTAAAAATAAAGATTAAGTTGATGAGATAGAAATATAAATGGCATAAAAATTGAATAAAGATTAGAGAAAGGAAGAGGGAGAAAGAGTAAAGGAAAATAGGTTTAGAAAATGGCGTGTTTAAGAAATGGATAGAGGCGTAGGTGTTGGTATGTTAAGGAAACCGTGTGAGATATTTAGATTGGAAATGAGGAAATATTAATTGAAATTCAGAGAAACAGTGAGGGGGGGGAGTGAGAGAAAGGCAAAGAGGCGAAGGATGAATATATGGAACAAAATTTGAAATGTTTGTCATTAAGTACCATAGTCATTAACAAGTATAGTCATTAACCTCCATATTAATTGTATAAAATCTGCCGAGTCCAATCTGAATAACGAACTAACAACATTAGAAATAGGAACCGTCCCAGTAATTGAGAGGGCTGGCGAGAATATTTTTTATCATAGGTTCGCTACTCACGCCCGAGCGAGAATTGAACTTAGCTTTGCGAGTTTGCGAAGTCCTCATGAAGCAACCAGAAGTACAGCTGCTAACACCGATGACTAATACCTACAGAGGATGAAATCAACAAAGATGACTCCAAGCGGTTGCTCGACCAACTAAAATCGGCGCCAGGCTCTCCCTCAGATTACAACTTTACTGCCTTAAAAGGGCAAACTCGACGCACTGTGTACATAAGAAAGGATGGTGTGGTCACGGTTGCAATATTTTTTTTATCATAGCTATGTCCCATCAGGACTGACCCGGATCTAAAACAGAATTCCAGCAACAGCCGACTGATGGTATTTACTTACAGTTAGATAAAGTAAGCCATTGGCTGGGTATGAATCAACATGTTTTCGATTTGGTCAGCAACGGTTCTTCTTGGAAATTACCTTCTCACGGATTATCACATGGATTGTTGTTACCAGAAAGCAAGGAATTCGTGAAGGAAACAATGATGTAAGTCTTTCAATTTTAAATGCTTTAATTTGGACGATCAATTCCGTAATGAAGGTAGAGGTGATTGTTATTGTTTTATGCAGTCATTAGATTTTCTCACTTGATAGATTTGATAATATGCAATAATATGCAAAGTAAATGGAAGAAAAAAATACTTTTAACAGGGTGCGTTAAATGACAGGAAGGTTAATTTTAAAGATAGGTGGTACACGGCCAAATATAAGTAATTTAAGCGAATTCTGTCCTTGTATGTCTTTTGTATGTATTCTAACGAATCCTGAATATGAAACTTAATAGGTAACTCTGTAAAGAAGCAGAACAAAAATTCTTTCTATATTTTCCCCAACAGCGTTTTAAATACAATATTTAAATGTAGTAGTAGTAGCACTAGCAGTAGTACTAGTAGTAGCAGTAGCTGAATCACTAACATGAAAACGCAAGCACATGAAGGTGCAAAGATGAGACATCAACTTGATCTGCTTGTTACAGTTGATCCAGTATCTATTGAGCGCCTTCATCATAACTTGTAACATAAAACTTCAATGGAAATACTATTTTGTCCGTCAATTTGCTTCAAATGCCAGAAATAGCAGCCAAATGAACTTCAAAATTGCCTCATTTGAGTGTTCGAAAGAAAGGACGCATTGGATGATCATAATTCCAGCCTCTTGACGTAGAATTCCACTCAATATTGACCATGGGTAAGCAATAATTCACAACCGTATATTTACACAGACACATTCAGACCCATATCTAAGTGTGTAGATATGGGTCTGAACAGCCGTGTATGCGCGCACGCACACACACCACAAACACACACGCACACACACACACACACACACACACACACACACACACACACACACACACACACACACACACACACAATACTGAGTGTCTCTACTCGTTCTTTTGTTTTACTGCGCATACAATGTACATCGAGAACTATAGACAGAATAAATTGGCTGGTCTACCACTTGACCCAAGTTTGGAAAGTCTCGAGAAACGTTTTATACCAACTGATAACAAACAATGCAAACCATTGGTTAGGAATTCATTTTTAAATTTGGGGAATAGATATAGGAAATTCAACAGCATTAATAATAGTAATTATAAAATCGATAAAATTAACCTTGAGAAATCAAGAATAACCAAAACTTCAGGTTCTAGAATACCTTTTTCTTTTAGGATTAGGGATTTACCCAGGTTATTTTCTAAGATTTTGAGGGATAATTTTCCTAAGAATCATAAGTACTATTCCATTTGTAACGAGTCGTCAACGAAATTCTCATACTCAGTAATGCCAAACTTAGGATTTATTATTGCATTCATCAATAGAAGAAGTTTAAGTGTGGTTAAGAGATATTTAAACCTATAATGGCTTCTCACTTCGGTTGTGGAGAAAAAACATTCTCGCTGAAGACACAAAGGTGTTACGACATGGCAGTCAGCCGAGAACGCCCTCTATTGGGCTGATACAATTCGAACTCATTAGTTTTCTTCACCACCAAATATCAAGACGGAACTCAATAAGTGCACATTGACCTCAAGACCGACATAGGTTTGTGAGTAGATGCGTGGTGATACACGATAAAGGAAGCACGGTTCGAGATGGTAAAAAGATATAAGGAAGTTTGTACCGGATCTTAAAGACTAAGAATAAAATGGGAGAGATGTAAAATCGATGTGTGACTCGGCTGCTCACGGGCTGGCATCTCAGTAAATGAATTTCAGGAAAATGAAGGCTACCGCCTGAAATATAGTTATGAATGGTTACTCTTGGCTTATCACCTCTATAGCACAACACTACAAACATTTGGTTAGCATAGACATGACTCGCAGTATATAGACGTGTGGGGTCTCTCGGACCTCTAGATTATGAGGATCCTTGATTTTCACTTGACTATCTTGTAAGTGTGTCTCATTGGAGGAGTAAAGAGAATTTCACTCAGGTAAGTGCTGCGTGATAAAAAGTTTAGATACTTTACATGTGATATTAAAGGTCTCTTGAATGCCTTCTGCATAGAAAAGTAAGAAACACGAAAGGGAAAAGAGAACCACCCTACAGTAACTGAGGCAGCAGCACCATCAACAGCAACGCAAACAAGTGAAGACTAAGGCAACTGCTACAACAGTTTTTAGAGTCACACCAGTCGCATATGGCAACTGGAGCATAGCCAGAATAGAAGTAAACGAAATCTCAGTAGCATTGGCACCAGATGCCATCAGCGACCAAAAAAACAAGAGGAGATCTTTTCAGCTGGCAGCAGCAGGACCAAGGCCATCGTCTTGCAGTGTAGATAAGGAAATGGAGTCTGAGAAGAGCAGAAACTGTCAGGAGGAGGATAAAAAGTTGTGTGGCGTTCTGAATTAAACACTCCGAGATATCTACGTGCGATTGTTTACACCCTGATTTCAAACCCTACTGGTATCAACATCGCCTTTCTTTCCTCTGGGGTTAATAAACAAAGGACAGGTTATACACAGGCTTCTTTCAATCGATTCTGTTATCCTTAAATACGTTTCATTTGAGAAGTCATCATTACTATCATTGTACAAGTCGTTATTCTTTCGTGTAGCTCTCTCATGAAAAGCTCGGTTGCAAACCGATATAAGAAATATAAAATTGTTTTATATTTTCAGGAATGTGTATATAAAATTTTATGATAAGTCTACAGCTAATATAGCTGTGTTATTTTATTACCCGCAAACCATAAAACAGAAAAATTCCTGATTGCGTTACTTTTACGACATTCCAAACGTTATCACGCAGAGATTAAAATTTGGCTGATTTTATATTTTTGCAAAATTTCATTGTTTTCTTTTTATAAAAGTAATTCATTTTTCTATAAACGGTTTCTTTGCAATGGCCTTGTTTTAACGTAAACGCATTTGGTTATCATCATCATCATTGCCATCATCATCATCGTCGTCGTCGTAGTCATCGTTATTAGGGAATGTTGAGCTATTCACAGTCATATTTGCAATGATCTCGGCCCCGATCGAAAACAAAAACACAAATTTAAAAACTTTTCATACATACGCACGCACGCACAGAGAAAATGGCGACAATTATACTACCAAAGTTATGAAATGGCGTTTATGCCTTAATAAATACACAGAAAACTGGTATTGTCACAAATTGCGAATATAATTTCGCACTTCAATACATGCAAGTAGCTATAACCGAAATGTAAACGTATTAAGAATGAATATGTATTTCAATGTTTCGTTCCTCGCCGTTCTCTCGACACAAGATCATTTTTTAAAATCAATTCAGCAGGCATCAGCATACAGCAGCATTTATCGGCTGAATTCTGTAAGAGTCACAATTCTTGTTTAGATCCAAGTGCAACTTTGACTGAAGAGACATACAGTAAGGTCGAGACACCACGACGTCTCAAAGTCCTCTTACTTCAAGAAATCGAGTGTGTTGTGAGTATATATAGTTTAAAGCAAGAAATGGTTCTCCGAAGATAAAATACAACAGCAATTTACAAAGTAATGTCTGAATCTGCCGGAAGTATCAAGAATAAAGTCATAGGGCATTGTTTTGATTGTCGCTGCTCGTCGTGAGCATGATGATTCTTTAAAGGAAAAAATAACAACAAAGGTAACGATAAAAGCTTTTGGATTGTTGAAAACCAGAAGGAAATATAAATTGATAGTGTACTTCTCGAGAAAGTACACATATGGCTGGAAACTCGTTACCTCTTTGTTCGAAAATTTCATCGAAGATAAAAAAGATTGTGACCTTTCTCAGTTTCTCGCAAAAGGAAGAGATTTGAGAATTCCTTTGAAAAAGCAGTTAGAAATTCTGGATGATGTCTGGAAGGATGTGTTCCCTGTAAATCGGAGCAAGTTGTATGGAAATGTGTGCCTCGGTTTTAAGACGATGGACTAGAAGATAAAATTGTTCGCGAATCACACGCCTATAGGCTGAGATCACAATATATATATATATATATATATATATATATATATATATATATATATATATATATATATATATATATATATATATTATATATATATATATATATATATATATATTACACCGGAGCAAACACATAAATGTGAAACAAGGTGGAAAAAAAGTACTCAAATACCAGTGGTAGAGTAATATGCTTTATTTAAAGCAGCAGAAAATTCAACAAAACTTGTTACTCTGAGTTTCACGTTGCCGTTCATCGGACAGTCCGATGAACGGCAACGTGAAACTCAGAGTAACAGGTTTTGTTGAATTTTCTGCTGCTTTAAATAAAGTATATAAATATATTATATATATATATATATATATATATATATATATATATATATATATATATATATATATATATATAGGGAGAGAGAGAGAGAGAGACGAAATATAGAGGTCACAGTCAGGGAGATTTGTTCGGATTTTGGCCCTTAGATCTTCGTCCCCTTTGCTACAGAGGACAGGAAAGTGGTGAGTGTGGTGGTGACACGCAGCAATATGTGTTTGGGTGGGACTTGACTAAATATGCAAGTCATCATGACCTCCAAAGATCACCAACAAGCTTCGAGCTGTATCTCATTGTAAATGCAGAAAGAGAAGCAATCAGACTTATGAAGCAGGGCAGAATAGCCAGGTGATACATTAAAGGAAACCCCATTTGAGGCCGCATATTTCCCTTGAAGAGGATGCGTAAGTGCAGAATGATCACAAGACGAAATATCAATATTAGACAGCAAGCCTCAAGAACTATTATTTCTAGAGTACAACTGTTCGCAACTCTGAGAATAACAGAAATTACGTTGTCCTCACCAACAGGAGCCGGCTATCAGACAGTAAATCGACAAATGTGTGGTATAAAGAGCAATATAATGTGTAAGTAGTAGTGTTATAAACAACAGAATACGGTATAAAACAGTATTATGCAAGACAAATGATCAGTGTATTGTATAAGATTTGTCTTCATGTTGCATAAACCCTGATTTGAACATTTATAGTCATGAGACATTTTCAATTGTTCGGAAATGTTGATTAACAATTAACTTTAAGATGATTGCTTTAAGGCTTAAGATTAAGACATGTTTAGTGCCAACGAAATTTTGCTTACCATAAAATTTCAAGTTTCAGCTTCTATATCTAACTTCAATCTTCTAATAAATAAAACCCATAAATTGAATCAATAGAATTGCTTGTATTTGAGAATTTTGGTAATTCAAAATCTAAATTTTACTTTGTAAGTTGTAAGGAAAGCCTTAATGTAATTTCATATCGGTAACAAGTGTTCAAAGACATGAATTCTGATTAATTTAGCTATTAGTGTTGGGTTATATGTATTGGGTGGAACTGTATATGGAGGATGTGAGGAAGTATAGGAAGAAAGAGAAAAGGAAGGCCAGAAACAAAGTGAAGATGAAAGAAATGGTGGTGGTGGAGGTGGTGGATGTGGTCGTGGTTCTAGGGACGGAAATCCAAAGAAGAGTAAAATTAAAAAGCAGTAAAATGGAAAGAAGGGAAATAAAAAAGAAGGGGGGAACAAAGGAAGAAGGTAGGAGTAAAAAAAAGAAAGGGAAAAGAAAGCTGAATAAAAGAAAGATATGAGGAAAAAAGAGGAAAATAATAAAAATAAGAAAAAATTAACAAAAGTATACAAGAAAGTAAAAACAAAAGAAAAAAGAGGAAGAAAAAGAAGAAGATTTTTATGGGACTTTTTGTAAAGACTAATTATTAGTGACCGCGTTAAAATTTAAGAGTAAACATACTTTCCGTTTCTCAAAGAAAATATCTTTTACATTTACAAGAAAAAGACTTCAATCAGTTGTGTTGGAATGACATATCTCAATATATCATATCTTTGTTATTAAACGACTGAGGTGTCGAAACATTGGCTACACCTTACTCAAAAATTTTCTTAATTCTATCCCAGGAAGCTATAGATGTAAGTTATAGATCTTTGCTATTTTATGATTAAAAGACAAGGAAAACTGATTTTTTAAAAAATTATCTTAAAAGAAAAAGAAAGAACGGGAGAATTAAAAAGTTCTTCGCAATATGGGAAGCTTTTCTCTGTGTTTGCAATATCATTGATCTGCGATTCTTAAAAGCATAAATTTGTGTTTCGCAATCACCTTGCATAAACATAAATCTATTATCAAAGAGAAATATTCCTTAGCCGTAGCTTTTATGTACAACTAGCAGTATCGCCCGGCGTTGCTCGGGTTTGTAAGGGAAATAACTATATAAGCATTTTTAGAGATGTAAAGTATAATAGCCATCTCAATATGGCTAACCACAAAGGTGGGGGGGGTGTTTACTGTAGCTTTTTACGTTCTGAGATTTAATAATAAATTTTTAGAGAGTTACTTCCCTTATATATGCCAAAAATGCATTAAAAATGGGGAAAATTGATGTTAAATTTTTTTTAAATCGTAGACTCATCGTAGACGCGCGTTAATACCCAGAAGGGCTCGATATGAATCACGGCTATAAGATACCCGGTTTTGGTTAAACTGCACCGCAAAATGTGGGAGTAGTTAGGAATCTAAATCGTAGGAGACAGACAGCACACAACCTCACTTTTATATATAAAAATATAGTTGGAATAGAATGGACATGTCTTATGAACAACGTGAAAAATGAAACGCTTGCTAGTGATCTTATAACTAAAGTAAACGTGGAATTTCTTTTATTAGTAGACTTTCAGTTTTTTATTAGAAGTTTTGCAGTTTGGATTGAAAACGTATCGCAAAGAGCAAAATATATTTTAAGCACAGTCTCATTTTAGTCCGTTGCTGATGAGATGTTAGCTCATACCACTATGTATGCACTCATAAGATAGCACATTCTTTAGCAAAAGAAAATCTATAATTTTTGTAAGGTCACCGAACAGATTATTGGGTCATACACCGGCTAATCACTGTAGTGCTGATAAAAAAATAAAGTTGTAACGTTAGCTGTGTTTGGAGGCTTCTACCCTTGTTTACAACTGTAAGGGATGTAACCGCTAAATAGAAAGCTGAAATAGTCAAATGTTAGTCAAGTTTAACATTTGCAGCATTGTTTAGTAGCTTTGAAGTTTGATACATCACTACAACACTTTAGTAAGTGACATGTTTGTCAAAATTTTAATGTGTTCTATCAGCGAGTGACATGTTATTCATAATGTCACATCTCTGTCATACCAAACATAATCTATCACATTATGACAGACATGTCTCCTAAGCAATATTGATTTACACTGGGTATCAAATAATTTGGCAGTTATTACCGCACAAGACAAACTGTTGGCCATAACAACTGAAGGGACACGATTCGGCGTAGGAGGGTTTCAATTTGTTTCCATATAGTCGGCATCTTTGATATGTCTTTCAGTTAGATGATGTCAATATTTGAGAAGGTTTACAAAACTTTGACAATAGCCAAAATGAATTGCACTCATTTAGGTCAAAGTCACAAAGAGTTCCAAATCGGGATTCTTGTTAAATCTTCATTTCAGTCCCGGGGTGATTATAATGCTCAAAACAATGAAGTGATTGGATTAATGTCTATGATGATGTTTTTCTCCATAACATCTCTGTCACACTGATAAACTCTACCAGTGACAGTTTTGTTTTATTAATATCTGTATTATAATGATAAGATCAGACACAGGGATATCGCTATCATACAAAAATACAAACGGTCGTGGCATGGTTTACGTTAAAACAGTGGCTCCGACATGTTTTCTGATTGAGTGTATATAAATAAATTCTACATCCTGCATTGAGTAACCTTTTCACCGCTCGTTACAACAAATGCATAAATATAATTGGAACAAAAAACATGATACATAACATTTATTATGTAATACATAATATATATGTGTGTATAATATATATATATATATATATAAAAATTTAGCAATTAAGGACAACTACTTAATAAGGAAAACTTAACAAGAAATTGTCAGGTAGATAGCGTAAAAACCTCATAAGAGAAAAAATTTCGAAAATAATTATTTCTTATTGAACATATTAATTTATATATAGAGGGCATTATACATACATGCCAGAAGGCATTATACATACATGCCAAACGCTAAGAGGGACAATTAGTCATTTCTACCAAAAATATTACTAATCCCACCGAATGCAATTTTTCAAAGTAAGACAATGTCTTACTTTGAAAAATTGCATTCGGTGGGATTAGTAATATTTTTGGTAGAAATGACTAATTGTCCCTCTTAGCGTTTGGCATGTATGTATAATGCCTTCTGGCATGTATGTATAATGCCCTCTATATATAAATATATATATATATATATGTGTGTACATATATATATATATGTATATATATATATATATATATATGTGTACATATATATATGTATATATATATATGTGTGTGTGTACTTAACCGTATATATATATATTATATATATATATATATATATATATATATATATATATATATATTATATATATATATGTAATATATATATATATATATATATATATAATGTGTGTGTGTGTGTGTGTGTGTGCGTTAGTATGTATATACGCACAGATATATATGTTTGTCTCTCTCTCTCTCTTTCTTTCCCTCTTCCATCTGACTGCGAAATAATCATCTCCGATGTTATAAATATTGCTAAGAGAATATTCCCCCCCCCCCCCCAATAGTCTTTCTGTCATTCTTTTTATTTTGGCATGAAATCCGCTGTAATTTCTTTTACAAAAATCCAGTGGCTTCATACTTAGGTTAGCAACTGCTAGTAATACCAATGTAACCTATTAATTCAATGTAGGTAACTTGAAGATCAATGCTGAAAGCACAAAAATATGAATTGAATTCGGTCAAAAGTAATGTATTTGTTGAACATAGAAAATCAATGGTCCGAACCCAGAACCTGTGAATCAACAATCTCTGTATATCTTCTGTTCCACACTTAGAAAGGTGTAAATGCCTGGTCATTGATGGAAGCGAATCGTACGAAAGTGCTGTGAATAAAGATTAGGTAATTTAGAAAAAGATGGCTGTCATTCTCTTACAAGAAAATAACCTACAAGTCATTTGTAGTATCAGTACTAATAGCTACATTTAGAATAGTTGATACTTCTGTGGATGAAATCCACTCCATTGATGTTAAAACCCGAAAGATCCTGACATCAAATGGAAACTTCTAGAAAAACAAGTGATAGCTAAGAAGAGTTGAAGGGTTGGCAGATTCATACACTCGCACACTCACACATACATACGTACATGCATATGTGTGTGTGTGTGTGTGTGTGTGTGTGTGTACGCAATGGACTTCCACAGTTTCCCTATTCCAAATTCATTCATAAGGACTGGGCTTATAGTAGAGGGACTGAACCGAAACCACGCAGTTGGAAACGAAGCTTCTTCACCATGCAGCCATGCGTGCATCTTGTCACATTTCTGCGGAAGACATCACATGGGGGATCACCAGCTGCCAGATATGTCGTCTGCATACTACTCCCCAAAATGTTCAGAACGGCATTGTTTTCGTCGGTGTCCCAAGGCGAGCTCAGCGTGGACGGAAACCACACGTCGAGCAAAAGGGCAAAAGCTCGCTCGATCTCGATTTTCAGTACTAAAACAACCAAGCAATTGTGGAATGAATGCCCTTCAGGAAGAATGGAATAAAATCACCCAGCAAGAAATTGAAAATTTAATTTCCTCATGCAGTCGAAGATGTCAAAGTGTGATTGAAGCTAAAGGGCTTCACACTAAATATTAAATAATTCCAGTATTCTCTGTCATTTTTGACTATTTTGTTATTTTTTCAACCGTTCTGATCATTTTGGCCGCCATGGGTTTTGCAGTAAATCATTAAATCATCCATAACTTTTGTATTATCCTCTCAAATTACACCAAAATCTCAGACAATAACAATTAATATTGTATTTATTGTGTGTGAAAATTATAGAATATAAAACAACTTTGATAAAAAATTATACCTACTTTTCTGACGAAAACAATGCCGTTCTGAACATTTTGGCCGCAACTGTATATATATCAATATATGCATATATATACATATATATATATGCATATTTGTATTTATATATATATATACTTTTGTAGATACACACACACACGCACACACACATACACACACACACACACACAGAAAATACAAATAAATACGTGTGTGTGTGTGTGAGAGTGTGTTAGTCAAGTAGGTTTTTCTGATACGTTGTGTTACACCTAATATACATATATCATATCCGTGTGTATGTGTGATGGACAGAACAGTGGGTCTATGTGAACAAGAACTGTTGCATGAAAACCTCCTCTTTCGCGCCCTGCTTGTCAATTATTTCCTTCCATCTTTACACCTCACACCAACCCTTCGCGACCTCCTCGACCTCCTCCCCTCTTTGAAATGTATCCTGACGTACCATTCGAGTTTCAGAAGTACATACATATTTACAAATATACAAATATTCATATATGATTATTAATATATATATATATAGATACATTGTATATACATATGAAAGCACATACATTCATATATATATATCTTAAGATAATATATATATATATATATCTCTTATGATAATATATATATATTATATATATATATATAATATATATATAGGTATATACAGGCATAATCACATACACGTACACACACATACTCATGTATACACGGGTGTATATCAATGTATGTGCGTGTGTGAACATGTGTGTATATTTATACGTGATAATGTGTTCGTTTGAACGCCTGTCCAACTAAACGAGTTTTTTTTCTAATTCTTTGCATTTATTGATAAAGATTCTTTTGATGCTTTGATGCCTTGCTGTCAGTATTGCCGTCGGAAACAGCATGAGGAACAGAGCATAAGGAGAGCAGCGCCACCCTGCGAATACTTTGACGCGATAAGGGGTAACACTGGCTAACAACTGCGACTACATATGTGATGATAACTGCAGTAATAATACTGTCAATGGAACATTTCATAGCCACTTCAGCATTAACTACTACTACTACTACTACTACTTCTACTACTACTACTACTACTACTACTACTACTACTACTACTACATATATATATATGCACAATATATATGCACAATATATATGTATATATAATATATATATATATGTATACACACACACACACCACACATATATATTATACATAGGTGTAGACGTGGCTGTGTGGTAAGAAGCTTACTTCACAACCACAGTTCCGGGTCAGTCCCACTGCGTGGAACCTTGGACAGGTTTCTTCTACTATAGCCTCTGACTGATCAAGACCTGTGAGTGAATTTGGTAAACGGAAACTGAAAGAAGGTCGATATATATATACATATTATATATATATATATATATATATCTATATATTATATATATATATATATATATATATAATATATATATATATGTGTGTGGTGTGTGTATGTATATGTATATAGAATATGCACACTAACACATACACATTTATTTATTCTTAATAATTTGGCATCAATAAAATACACAGAATAATTAACTGCTTTAGCAATCGATATCATTTTAAGAAACTAGGAAAACAAACTAGGAAACCGATTCCCATGAAGGTGATTGAGGTCTTTTTTAGCTGGGTCTGGTTAGGGTACGCCCCAAACCCTCCCTGTTTTTACTTGTTGATTTTGAAACGGCTACATCCAAATCCACCCGTAGGCAAATAGTTTAGTCGGTTGGACTTTCCAGGAAATGGAATCCTCGAGCATATATTCTTTCGATTGTTGTTGACTGCTATCATGATCGTTATATGAAAGTTATATCCTTGTAGTGCCTCGGAATTGGTTTCATAAACATGATATCTTCTTTATAATTCTTTAGGTTAATAATCAAATTAAGTACTGCGTGGTTGGTCTGTTTAAATCACGGTGGAGCGGAGAGAGTCTGCGGTGGTAAGCTCTCCTTCAATGTTCTTCTACCTCTCTTCTCTTTTGGCTCGTTCTTGTCCACCTGTCTCTTTTTTCCTTTAATTCAACGCCGCGGTCATCTGCCACTGCTACCTAATGTCTATGTCTTTCTCTTCATCACTGAGAATCTTTGTAAAAATGTTACCGGTAAAGGTGATGTAATAAAATGCCATTGGTAAAAATGGAGTCCATCTTTAACTTTTTTCCAGAATTGGAATAGATGTAGGAAATTACAATTTTACAATCACTCTATCACCGAACACTTGTTAACCACTCCAAAATGCGTGAACGACATTTTCTGCGACTCACGTTCAACGGCAATACTTAAAATACATTGCACATTTTTTGACATGTGTTGATCACACACCGCACACTTTTCAGCAAGTAACATTTTTGCCCGTCGTGTTTTTTCTGTAGCATTTTTCTGTAACCTGTAGCATTTTGACTCTGGCATTTTTACTGCGGCATTTCAACTTGTGGAATTTTTTCCTGTGGCATTTTTCAAGGTCATCGGATAACTACCAGAAGTTGTCAGCCTAGATATACTACTAAAGGTCGTTACTGTCAAAGATAAACTCTACAAGTACAGCTTACCACCAATTCATTTTCGGGTAACATTGGCCATTCAGCCCGTTATCTCATCCTTGTATCGATCCACCTGACCCCAAGCAATTTAATCGGTCCATCGATCCAGCGACCCTCGACGCTCTGCTGACATAGAATTGCCTTCTCGGGTACCGAACAGGAAGTCCTTCAACTTTCATCATAATTATGCATTATATGATGAAGTTAATAATCGCACAAGATATTTTTATCGTAACCAAAACAATAAATCTTCTGTAAATATGTACACACCATATAAAATATTTTGTGTCTTCTCTGTCAGTCAATGTTCGAGTCAGGGCAAGATGGGTGCTTTTCGTGGAAGACTAGCAGTTGTCCATGTATTGAAGTGTTCCTTCACTACGTTAGCGATGTTTATCAAAAGAAAAGGCCATCGAC
>NC_043019.1:24618083-24638083 GCF_006345805.1 Octopus sinensis | reverse complement strand
GGGTGGGGGTCCCGTGGATTCCTCATTCGACGAAATCGACTCCATATTTATTCATTCCTTCTTTTGTGGTTGGCCGCGGTGGAATTTGATCTCAGAACTTAAAGGCGAGGAGACTCAGTACTATTCATTGTAACTGTAAAATTAGTCTTAATTTGGGCTTTAAATTTCGTCAGACGGATTATTTAAGCAGTACTGTAAGGCGAAACTGAAGGTTCCAGTCGAAGCGGATATGTACCTACCTACCTACCTACCTACCTACCTACACACATACATACATACTTACATACCTACCTACACACATGCATACATACATACATACATACATACATACTTACATACATACATATAGGCATACACACACACACACACACACATTATAAAACGTATTCAAGCATCCCAACATATATTCGTCTAGCGGAGCATTTGGAAGTAATTTTTTACTGCCATTCTAAAAGTTATTATTTATCGGTTATATATTAAGTGACTTGCTTCTTTCATTCTGTGGTTGTGATCAATTTATGGACACCACCTGATGTCGACAGCAACTGTTATATATTATCAGGTCGACGAGTCACTGGAATATCTAACCTTTATTATATTCATTATAAAACACAAAGCTTATAAGAATAGATATAACAATCTCTGATTAACTTTCGCATTGACCATAGTTCTATAAAATTACCAACACTGTTTCTCGAATGTTAGATCTCACATTATTTCAGCTCCGAACCTATTATAGTTATGATCTCATCTCGATCCACTGCAACAAATATGTATGGAGTGTGCCGATAATATTTAAACAAGCATTTTAGAATGCCTCAAAAATCTTCCGATACTTTAGCCAACCTTCAAGCATTGGAAGAATAAATACACTATGTCACCTTTCTAACATTGCTGCAACGTTTGTCTATTTATCTGCTTCAGAAGGCTATGTATCAACAATTCACTCACTTCTCATTTCGTCAATCTATTTCTTTACTACCCACAAGGGGCTAAACACAGAGGGGACAAACAACGACAGACAAACGGATTAAGTCGATTACATCGACCCCAGTGCGTAACTGGTACTTTTTTAATCGACCCCGAAAGGATGAAAGGCAAAGTCGACCTCGGCGGAATTTGAACTTAGAACGTAACGGCAGACGGAATACCGCTAAGCATTTCGCCCGGCGTGCTAACGATTCTAATCGTTTAGTATATCACCCACCAAACACTGCATCAAACATTTCATTAAAATGTGTCTCGCCAGAACTAGAACCTTCTATAAATCATATCCTGTACGCTTTTTTGCCTTTTCCTGCATAAATCAACCACCATATGTATAAGGTGAACATTATTCTTTCACTCATACCATCTGAGACGAACTGCAACGGTCATAGTTAATTTTTCTTTTTTTACCTATGGCCTATAGCCAAATGCCTAAAGTTCCACAAGGCTCCGGCAGGGGATGGTGGCGAACCCTGCTGTACTCTTTCACCACAACTTTCTCTCACTCTTTCTTTCTGTTTCTGTTGTATCTGCATTTCAAAGGGCCAGCTTTGTGACACTCTGTGTCACGCTGAATCTTCCCGAGAACTACGTTAGGGGTACACGTGTCTGTGGAGTGCTCAGCCACTTGCACGTTAATTTCACGTTGATCGGATCAACTGGAATCCTCGACGTCGTAACCGACGGAGTGCCAACCACATAGCCAAATGCAACAATAGCAGCAGCAGCAGCAGCAGCACCATAATGTATTACAACTACCACTTCAACAACTACTACTGCTGCTGTTACTATCAATAGTATCACTTTTCTGTCTGCTATGAGCATATGAAACGTAAATTAGATTGGTCTACAAAATGAAGGAATAGTACTACATATATTTAGTAGGTCCCCTCCCCTCGTTTGTTTTCTCAGATGTGAAGATGTGTATGTGCACGCGTGTGCATAATATATATATATAATATATAGATATATTATATATATATATAATATATATAATATATATATATATATATATATATATATATATAATATATATATAATATATAACATACATATATATGTACATATGTGCTATAACCTGTTTGTGGGTGTGTCTATGCATGTATATGTATACACACACACACTCAGTCGCACACGCACATATGCGCATACACGCATACAAATTCTCGAAATGGGTGCAACAAAATGTGAAGAAACAAAAAGATATTGAAGATGAAAATGAATGACTAAAATAAATCCTCCACAGTGGTATTAAAAAGAGTTGTTGAAGAACGGGGTTTCATTTCTGAAAAAATAAAAAATAAATAAAATTTAATAAAATTAGTTAAAAAGAAAAACCTAATTACATTAAATAAACCAGCCAGAATAGCTTTAGGTGATCTTCATTTTAGCTGCTAAAGAACTCATCACACCTGATCCTGAAGTCTCTGATGTGCTGTAAATTTAGTATATAAACATTCTTTAACTGAAGAACAAAAGACTATGATGGTCACCTCTGATTCAGTTACATATTTTCCTTCTGATTCAGAATCTCCCGATGACCCCACACAAGCTCTAATGTGCCCTTTCCTTCTAAAGCTATTACTCTACTGTGCAGCGCTGTACGACGTTTTACAGCATTATAGTATTACGCAGAATTAGATTCATTTTCGGTAAATTTGTGCAGTGACTTCTTACCTAAATGTTTGCAATACGGTCATAATTTGTATTCGTATTCATCAATTATTGTGTGGATGTACTATATGTACAGCTAACATATTCACTGTACGAACCAATAAAAAAACTTTTCACGATACGAAATGTTTCACTGTTAATTCTATCTTTTTTCTTTCTATAAAAGAGCAAAGCCAATTATAAAATGTGAAGAGGAAACCACGCAATCCACAATTTTCCCTGAAAAGGTACTAAGTAGTTCCAAAGGATTCCGGATAGGAATCCAGGTGCCAGCGTAGACGGTAATGTTGACTTAATTTTTTTTCTAATATATCAAAGAATATCCGTCGTTTGATATATCTATGTTTACGAATATAGTATCTATATTTGTATGTCTGTGTCCGTCTTTATGTTTATACCTGTCAAAAAATCTAGATTTGTTACTTGTGTTCTGGCCCTTTATGTCCCATAATTTAATGGTTTGACAAATGGAAATCGATAACTAAGTATCAGTCTCAGATTGTTGTGCTTCAGTTTGGCCTGAGTCCAAATGTGAAACTAGCAAAAGAATAAACGAACAAAAGAATGGACTGTTGGTTACCATTATCTTAATTTGTGAATTGCGATAGTGTCGGTTTTTTTTAAAGACCGCAATAAAATTATAACCGCCCAAGAAGTTTATTATGTACGAATATATTTGAAAATGATGACGAATATGACAAATGATGACGAGTAGTTTGTTAAGGTAGACATTATAGATCAGTGAAAGAAGTGTCATTGAATGATTTTTGGTTAGCTTGTTGCATCTTTTGACTTTATCACTCGTGATATCATTGTAATGTCAGTTCCAGCATCTCCGAAAAGAAAAATAGAGAAATCCATCTATCAGAGATAACTAGGATATGGAGACCAACAACAGCAATTCGTATAATGACGTGTGTTGTAGATTGATAAATAACTATGTAGAAAATTCCATTAACAAAACCTTATAACTAACACTAAAGGCAACATTCAGAGAATAGCAGTACAAAACGTGTTTGGAGTATTTTCAATATAATAGAAAATACAAAACCGAAACAAAACAGGCCCCGCTGTTTAGGGAAAACAGAAGAAAAAAACCCAGATAAGACTAGCGAGAAGTCATGATGATGTGTTTGAGTTGGTCTTCAACTGGTCAACTTACAACAAAATTTAAACAATTTATATCAGAGAATCGGAAAATATTGCTTTTAGTTAAAATGACTTTCCGTTCTGAGAAACATTAACGGATCACCATGGCTCAGAAAAAAAAAGTGAAAGGAAAAAGGAAGGTGTGGTAAATTATTTTATGGACCCTTAAAAATAATACTGAGTAATAAATTTGATATTTTGCTTATATAGACCCCCCCTCTCCCCAAAAAATTATATGGAACCCCAGATGTAATATGGATCCCGGTTGAGACCCACTGAGGTACTAGGAAGAATGCCCCCACTCACCATGTTTTTATGTTATGAGTAATATGGCTGTATTTTTAAATAGGCCCAGAAGCATACACATGCATGTGTAGAAACAGAAGCAGAGGAGGTCACAAAGAAGGAGTTAGATGACAATATAAAAGATTAAGCAAGGAGCAAAATAATAAAAAAAAAATTAAAATGAGAAATTTAACTAACCATTAAATTACATCTTAATCTGATTAGTACCTGATATTTAGACAGGATAAATTTTTTCATTTTGTTGCAATGTTTTTGTAGACAACAATGGACGGATAACATCTTCCTGGTTTTGACAATTCCAGTTTCATTGGGTTAGTTTGTTGGCCGAACAAATTTCTAGGTTGTTAAAGAATGTATGAAAGGGATGTAAGAGTGTAAAAACAAGGAAGAAGTATGTCAGAAGACAATAACCAAATATTAATTATGCCCCCAAATACACTCGTAACAACAACAACAACAACAACACCATCAACAATAATAATAGTTTCAAACATTGGCACAGGACCGGTCTTTCTTGAGGGGAAGGGAAGTCGATTACGTCAACACCAGTACTCAACTGGTACTTATTTGAACGAATCCGAAAGGATGAATGGCAATGTCGCCCGCGGAGGAATTTGAACTAAAAAATTAAGAGGGGCACAATAATGCTAAATATTTTGCCCGGCGCACTAAAGATTCTGACAACTCGCCACCTTAATAATAATAATAATAATAATAATAATAATAATATAATAATGATAATGATGATGATGATGATGATGATGATGATGTGATGATTGAGGAGGAGGGATGATAATAATAATAATAATAATAATAATAATAATAATAAAATATAATAATAATGATAATAATAATAATGATAATGATGATGATGATATGCAGTACTAGGCAGTGGCTCGCACGGCTTCTGATCTTAACTGATTGGAAATGTTATCAAATACATTGTTTTGTCTTCTGTTTTGCTCTGACCAGTCAGTAGCCGAAGACACAAAAACACTAATACAACCCAACAGGAGAACTGAAAAATAACTCCCAAAAACTGGAACATTTACAATTTCCTGTGAGTATTTTAAATTTCCCTGAAAATAAGTTTTAAAACTTGCATATCTGCAGTTTTCTCTGAACGAACACTCAAACGATCATCTCTAAAAACTTTAAAACTTTAATATCTACAACTTCTGTGAATATCTATTATATCCTTTTTTCATTGCAAGAGCACTACAGTCTTCTCTGGTCGGACACACAAATGATCATCTTCAAAAAAATTTAAAACTTAAATATCTACAATTTCTGGGAAAATTTTACCCTTTCTTTTCCTTCTTTTCCTTTCTCCCTGGGTATTCGAAAATGCGAACATCCTTTTTATTGCAAGAACACCACAATTTTCTTTGTGCGGACATACAAATGATCATCTTTAGAAAATTAAAACATTTAAATTTCTTCAATTTTCTGTGAAAATTTTACCCTTTTTCTTCCCGAATACTCGAATATGTAAACATACTTTTTATTGCAATAACATAAACGCGCGATGGAAATGAAAATCACGCGTGAACATCAATAACACCAAGTTAATATTATATTTGTAGCAGCAATAATAGTTGTAAAGGAGAGTGGGTATTACTTCAAGTATATTGATATAGGAATATCAAAAGTAAAGTAAATAAGTAACTGACAGAAAGACAGAGCATGAAGAATGTTATTGAATTAGATAACACGATAATTGATTTAAGAGAGAAATAATTACTACAGAAATATAATATGACAAAAAATACCCCCCAAATAAACAAGAATGATTCGTGATGTAAATCGACAACCATTCTTTGAACAAAACAAGCAGGATGGCTTCAACCGAATTGATTTTAGGTAAAACTAGGATTGAAATGAATGAGCAAGCGAAGCAGAATTTTGAAGAATGGTAAAGGAAGTATCAGAAGACCGCGATTGGTCAAAAACAGCAATTTTTGCTCCTGGATACTTGTAGAATACTTTATCAACACAACACATAGCTTATACTTCATAAAAACGAATAATTCGAAGCTTCCAGATAACCATCAGTTCCAGACGTCTGTATAATATATTTAATAGAGACTTATAGGGTACAGAGATGATTGCTTAATAAGGTACTGAATAATTCAGAAACAATAAGTGATTGACTCATTGGGAATTGAGGGTGGGAAACAGCAAATTCTAAAATCTGCTGGCATAAGCTACCTTATGCCAAAAGAATTGAGGTAGTTTACAAATATATGCATTGAAAATGGTTTCAGACAATGACAATACAATCATCCTGTGGTCCATCTCACTACATACAGACACAAAGGTCAAGGTTAATCGACGAGACATTGATGTCACGACTACAGGGATATGGAATGTCTCTCACAAAAATTATCATTCTCTATAGATGACAATGTGTCTATGAAAAGAAATATGGAGAAATTATTCAAAATGATATAATGATCTGGAAAAATAATTAAATAGAATGTGAAATTGAAAGGTAAAAATAATCTCTATAATAATCTCTATAATATAATAATAATAATTAATAATAATAATAATAATAATAATAATAATAATAATAATAATGATGATAATAATGATAATAATAATAATAATAATAATAATAATAATAATAATAATAATAATAATAATAATAAAATAATAATAATAATGATAATGATAATGATGATGATGATGATGATGATGATGATGATGATGATAATAATAATAACAACAACAATAATAAAAATAATAATAATAAAAATAGATGTATTGAGTATAAAAAACAACAAAATACGTAATTCTTCCCTTATACAAAATATACAAAACAACAGCGGATTTTCGAGATAAACAATCTTTTAAGCTGAATCAACTGTTAGTTTACAGAATCAACAGTAAAAGAATTGGTGAGGATTTTTCCGTTTGATGTCCGGAAGTCAAACGAAAAAGAAAATAAATTTATTAATATCGGGCTAGACATTCATTTTGATTGTTTGTGTGGCGATCATACTTTTATCCAGTCTGGCCCCTCGTTACAGCTGTTGTTGATGAAAGCCTCTAGTACAAAGCTTTTGATTTCAAGTGTCTCTGTTTTAAATCAGCAGAAATCTGAAATAAAAATCAAATACAAACTCTAAGTTTTGTTTAAAAATTTCAGATCAAAGTTATCGCATAAAGGTACATACATTTAAAAGCACAAAAATAAATAATTCATTTTTTAAAAAATTCTACATAATTCTAGATAATGGCATTGAGAGAAACTTGGCAATATTTTAAACTTGTTGGCTTTGTTCAAATGGAAATTAATTATTTTATTAATTGTATGCTTACAACACAGAAATCGAACGTTTTCAAATATTCCATCAAATGTTTTAAGGTTATTAAAATCACTTTAACATTAAAAAAAATTAGCATAGAAACAATGCTGAAATCGTACTTTAATCGTAGCTTAGCGTTTCTCGATAATTCTAACTTTATAATCAAACCAATTAAGAGTGTTTATAAAGGTCACATAACTGAAAAAAGATAACTTTTTTCTTCAAAGCGTTTTAATATGTATATAATGAAGGTCACTGCAAGCTCTCACTGCGCACGCAGCCATATACTGCCATCTGTTGGCACGCTACAGAACTAGTCCGCGAACTTTTTGATACACCTCGTACATACATGTAGATACACACACATACACACACTCACATATAAATAAATAAATATATATATATTTATATGTGAGTGTGTGTATGTGTGTATCTACGTGTTTGTACGGGATGTTTTCAAAAAGTTCTTGGACTAGTTCTGTAGCGTGCCAACAGATGGCAGCATATGTTTGCGTGCGCAGTGAGAGCTAGCAGTGACCTTCATGAGGCAGTGTGCCAAGTGATGCTGCTGTGTTTATTTCGTAAGTTTTGAAATTTGTGTTCTTCTGATCACGTGTATGCTGTTGTCTGCGATTTTTATAATGGACAGGAAGTTGGAACAAAGAACCAAGGTGAAATTTCGTGTTAAACTTTGGAAGTCTCCAACAGAAACATTGAGCATTCTTCGGCAAGCTTACGGCGACGGGGCAATGGGTCGTACGCAATGTTTCGAGTGGCATGGGCTCTTCAAAAGCGGAAGAACATCCCTGGAAAACGATGAGAGTTGTGGGAGATCTGGCACGAGCGACATGCCCGGAAATGTTGAGGAAATTCATCAGCTTCAGCATGAGGACGTTGGAGACAATCCATATATATATATATTATATATATATATATATATTATATATATATATATATATATATATAACACAACACACAATTACTTGCTATGCGAGTACATCTCCGTAATATATATATATATATATATATATATAATATATATTATATTATATTATATATTAGAGACAAACCACTATTTTGCAAAACAACAAGGAAGACTTAATCAATACATAAAATTTTAATAAAAAGTAAAAAAAAACCGCCACTACAATTGTTTCTTGTCCTGATCGACAATCTTCAGGTGGACTTCCAATCTAAAATATCAATATTTTAAAATATAAAAATAATAATTTTTAAATAATTAAAGTATTAATGAAAAATATAATATATAATCTATATATAACCTATATATAATCCATATATAATCAATATATAAACATATATAAACTAAAATAGTGGTTTTTGTCTCAAATAATATTATATAATATTTTACTATAAATGGATTTAATCCTAATCTGATTTTTTCCCTGTAATTTGGATTTATTCCCTTTTTAATAATATTCCCTATATATATTAATATATATATTATATATATATATATAATATTATATATATATATATATATTATATAGCTTCTACAGAACTAGAACTGTTTCATTCAAATGAATCTTCAGAAGCTTCATTTGAATGAAACAGTTCTAGTCCTGTAGAAGCTCCTATAAAATAAATTAATTTACTCTGCTATGTATTGAGTACCTTATTAACTGTGGTTAACCCCGACTCAACCCGGGACCTACATATATATATGCATTTACATACATATAATTATTTATTTATATATATATATATTTATCTATATATGCATTTACATATATATATATATATATATTTAATTTATTATATAGAGGGAGCTTCTATATAAATTAATATATTATATATATATATATATGCATTTGCATATATATATATATATATATATATATATATATATATTTATATATATATGCTTTACATATATAATATATATATATATATATATATATATATCTATATATATATATCTATATATTATATAATATATATATACACATATATTTAAATATTTAAATATTTCTATGGATTGGTAAATAACCAGTATTTTCATTAGATTTTATTATTTCTTAATGAGGTTTATAACTTTTAATTGAATACACACACACACACACGCGAATATGATGGAGAGGGAGAGAGGTAAATATATAGATAAGCTGTGAGCTTAAGTGGAATTTAAAGTGAGGTATCTTTATAAAGTATATACGTTAGACAATGCAGCCCGATCGTATTAATGTTATAAGTTTCATACTTTCCCCAAGCACTCTTGTTGATAGAGACGAGTGAAATAGATTTGCGTTCGGCAAGAATTTAAGTAGCATGTTTGACTGACTCTACACCAGCCTATAGAGAGCGATGGACTTAATTTTTGCTGCTTTCTTCACTAAAATGTGAATAGTTCTGATTTCTGTCAAAAGTTTATTAAGTATGGTTCAGTACAACGTCATCAATATTTTGTAGGGCTCGGAAGACGAGATTTGAAATGATTAGTCTTTGACCATGTAGTCCCAGTTCCGTTGTTTTTAGCGTGGGAAGTATTTTATGCAACTATGAAGCTGCAGAGTAAAGGAGTCGAAACGAAACGACAATCGTATCTTTCTCAAGGTTATTAAGTATCAACGTAATACAGCTTGAATTCGAACACGGAACCTCTAGCTTTGGATTTGTCATTGCATCACTGTCCCCTGCACCTTAAGGACATATAAACTATTCAAGAGGAACTGAATCTGGAAACTTCGAAGTAAACTTCACCTTTCATTTGTAATATTTATATGTTGTGGAGGCATATGGCCAAGTGGTTAGAGCAGAGGGATCGGGGGTTCGAATCTCAGGCCGGGCGATGTGTGTGTTTATGAGCGAAACACCTAATCTCCACGCAGCTCCGGCAGAAGGTAATGGCGAAACTTCTGCTGACTCTTTCGCCACAACTTTCTCTCACTCTTTCCTCCTGCATCTTGCAGCTCACCTGCGACGGACCGGCGTCCCATCCAGGTGGAGAACCTATACGCCAAGAAACCGGGAAACCGGCCCTTATGAGCCAGGTATGGCTCGAGAAGGAAAAAAAAATATTTATATGTTGCTATGGCGGCGAGCTGGCAAAAGCGTTAGCACGCCGGACGAAGAGCTTAGCGGGATTTCGTTTGTCTTTACGTTCTGAGTTCAAATTCCGTCGAGGTCTACTTTGCCTCTCATCCTTTCGGGGTCGATAAAATATGTACCAGTTGCATACTAGGGTCGGTCTAATCGACTGGCCCCCTTCCCAAAAATTCGGATCTTGTGCCTGGAGTAGAAAAGAACATTTATATGTTACTATGTCATGGAAGATCTGATACGTCTCAGGTCATTGAAAGACATTTTTTCACGTATAAGACTCACTGATAAACATCTGATACATACACACACACACCGACACACACGCACGCGCGTACACACACACACACACACACATACATACATACATTTACATGTGTGTGTATGTAAATGTATGTATGTGTGTGTGTGTGTGCGTGCGTGTGTGTCTGTGTATGTATCAGATGTGTGTGTGTGTAAGTAACGTTCTGCCTCTCTTTCTCATGTGTACACATACAAGCATACACTCACACATACTTTCTTTCCACTGCGCATGAGTATACACACACACGCACGCACACACACACACACACGCACACACACACACACACGCAAGCACGCACACACATAGACACACATATATGAGACTCACTCGCGTATGTCTATGAGATTCAAATATAAATACATGCGTGTTTGCGTGTATTCGTGTGTATTTGTGTGTGTGTGTATGCGTGTGTGCGCTAATAGTGTGTGTAAGGATATGTTTCTGTGATGTTTTTATGAAAACATTAACTGAATCAATGCGGTGGTTCACTGTTTAATGTGAAAAAGAAGACAGAGATGGCTGTGTTTATTTACCACGTCTGATTAAACAAGAAAAGGACGCGTGAATCAAACAAAATACAACAATGACATTGTAAAACATGCCTCCTGATACTTAATCATTCTCAATACACCTTTCATTATCATCCGATTCCATGGAAAAAAAATGATGTTTGTTTAACAAAATTTCAAGTATAATTCAAGAGATAATTTTGTTATTTTTCCTACTACTACTACTACTACTACTACTACCACCACCACCACCACCACCACCACCACTACTACTACTACTACTACTACTACTACTACTACTACTACTACTACTACTACTACTACTAAAGAAACGTACCGGCAAGCAAGACAAACATATAATCATAGATTTATTTGAAGCTATTATAAGGTCAAATCTGACAACATTCGTCTTTGTTAGCTCACTATAAGGTCTTCCAGCATTGAACTACATTGAGACGCTATAATGTAGGATTGAAAAACCACTGCTACTACTACTACTCTACTACTACTACTACTACTACTACTACTACTACTACTACTACTACAACTACTACTACTACATTATGCGACTAAATATAGCTCGACAAAGTTTTTGTTGCTTTGTAGTTATTTTATTTCTTTGTTTTGATTTTTTTTTTGTTTTTTTTTGTTTGTTTTTGTTTACAAAGAAATTATTTTCTGTAAAAGATTTTTTCTCGCAGCTTTCTGTATTCGTTATTATTTGTCGTGGCTGAACTCCGAGTTACCTTTATTGACCCCCATTAAGATGATATTTTGGGTCTCTAATCATTTCAGTTAAACATTCACTTCTCAACTGTCACATTTCTATTGTTATTTTATCAACTTACTGCTTAATTTTTTTTTTTACTCTCAATAAATCAAAAAAGAAAAAAAAGTCAATGAGAATATGTCAGCTGAAGATTTAAATCTGGTTGTAAAGTTGATTATATTTTTTTTTCCTCTCAGTAAGATCAATTGTTTGTCCCTTTTACCCACAAAGCAATGAAAAATGTCATACAATTCATATTACTTTCTTTCACTGCTTTTGTATTCTCATCACCTTCAAATCTTTCTGACCATTATTCCCTCTCCACCATCTAATATCAATTTGGCTGAGCTTTATCAAAAATTCGTCAAGTGTATATAACAATTCACAAACTTTTGTTAGGCAGTATTTTTCGTTGTGGACTTGAAACTTATTGACTTCACATATTTTAAGAATAAAGGAATTTCTTTTATTATTTAATATAGCTAAGATTGTCATTGTCTTAGAAGGCCAGGTTTTATAAAGTCACATTCCGGATAACAACGCTAACCAATTTCTCTCTAGTTCCACCTTCAACAGAAATTTGGTTTCGTTATCTGGAAAAGTAAAAACTTTATTACTTCTGTCAGAAATGAAGACATAAGTTAGAAGACATAAGTTAGAAATACTCATCTGATAAGTATTCTAACTTACAAATCTTTTCCTGGTTTTGGACGACCGATTGAATTTTATTAATTCTGTCTTTCATTTGGTATCGATACGGTATCACTGTGCAAACTCAGTGCGGTTTACTCCCTCATATTGGACTGGTCAATCATTAAACTTTATTGACAGATCATTCAAATCTGAGCTGTTAGTGTTGGATAGCGCATTTACCAGCATAAAATTTCCGTAAGACTGTAATGAAATTAGTCTTAAGCAAACATGGACATGCATGTATATTTATCAATTAATGAGCGTAAGCACATATATGTATATACCCCCATGCGATCACTTCGAGATCTGAATTGTAACACACTCGTGAACCTATACAGGCAATGGGTTTGTCTGCAGAGCAAACATTTGATCGCTATAAGCAAACGAATCATCGGTGAAGTTTTCTTGCAAGAAATTGCAGAACTGCTTTCTCGGCCTTGAAAGACTATAATTCATTAATAAACATATGTGTATACACACGCACGCACGCGCACACACACACACACACACACACACACACACACACACACACACACACACACACACACACACACACACACACACACACACACACACACACACACACACACACACACACACACACACACACACACAAACTAAAGTAAACATGGCTAAGTTCCTATGATCAAACAATTTTGACAAAGTCGAAATTAATATTTCCCAACAAAATTATAATGACGTTGTATTTCCTTCTCCACTGATAAATATGCTTGGCCGATAAATTTCAACTGTGTATTTCGACAATGGACCAAACAGCTGAATTACATATCATCAATTATAAAAGTAAGACATTAAACACTATTTTCCTTCTTTCTCCTCTTTACAAAAGGGACTCAACGTATATTTATGAACCTTGATATTCGTTATACTATCCTAAATTCAGTTGTGGCAAAGGGGTGATTTCGTTCCGTTTTAAAGACACCTTATTTACTTTCTGGATCAATCCATCCTCGCATATTCTCCTTAAGAACTTTAAAATCCAGGGAATTAGCAATGTACTTAAACTAAATCTAGAATTCGACTATTGAGTTTATGTTATCGCTCGGAACACCGACAAGAACATCATAGGTGATAATCATTTGTTTGCCTCAGCATAACCACACGTTTCTCGGTAAAAATGTTCCCGTTCGTTAGCCATATCTACATGTTCACTATTGTGTGTTTAGGAATATGATTGGGTTCCACTGAAGATCCAAAGTAACTATTAACACAGAAGTAAACTTTACGACTGGAAGCCTTCTTTCTGTAGTTTTGTTTGGTTACAAAAACAACAATAGCGTCGAGGTTTACGGAGGAAAAAATATCTTAGAAAGGAAACTGTAAGGTATGAAATTGTAAAGATCATTCGTCGTTTGAAGACACAAGTGTGTATATTAATATATCCACACTCAGTTACACTAAGTTACTTTTGAAATGCTATGTATGTATACATATACATACATACATGTATGTACGTATGTATGTATATATGAATCTATGTATATATAAACATATATATATAAACATATATATATATGTACTCCTACACACACACACACACACGCACATACATTTATAGGTAGACATTGATATAGAAGCAATAGATATCGATATATATGCATTAGAGTAATTTCGTTGGAAAAGGAAGCTCTAGCGACTTTTCCGGGCTTTCCTCCACTGCTAAAATTGATGCATTTGATTCACAGCCTGAATATTTGCCAGTCAATGTCCATAGGAGTGACGTGGATAGAGTTCTGGTCTGAAAATTTGCAACAAAATAAACTGTCAAGGTCCAAGCAGTGCTTTAACCCCCCCCCCCCACCACCACCACCAAAAAAAAAACAAAAAAAACAGGTGAACAGCTAGATGTAGAGGCTCCATTGCTACTATATCACCTTCATAGAGGATAAAGAGCAAGGAGAATATACAAGAAAGGAACTTTAATGTAAAGAGAACATCTTTTTACGATCTGAGATGAAGCTCCGCCTGGACGATACATGCATATACAAGTAATCTTTCAGCGACTATAACCCTTCTCCACAAGTTCGTAGCCTTCTGCCCAATATCTAAACTGATAATAACCAAAGGTTCATAAAGACCGATATTAAGGCATAACTATATGTAAGGACACAGATCTGCAGTGAGAGATATTTCAATAGGTTAAAGGTGTTGAGGCAGATTTATAACATTGACACTGTAACTTGGAAGTCTTGGAGTCCTCAAAATCCTGAAAATGAATCTCGTATGGAACACATATTGTCGATTGCTAATATACCGTAAGTGTATGTGTTTGTAGGTCTGTTGTGGATTTGTGTGGGTGGTAGGGCACTAGGGTACAGCCTTGGTGATTTTCGTAAGTGAAGTCACGAGCAAAAAAACAAAAACAAACAAATGAATAGAAAAGCTGCGGGGATATTATGATTGTTGTTAGCTTTGCCTTAGTCCTCATCACCACGTCCTCCTCTCTTCTCCACCGACACCATTATTATTATTATTATTATTATTATTATTATTATTATTATTATTATTATTATTATTATTATTATTATCGCCATTTAACAACAAATACAATAACAACGAAAGGCTATCTGAAGACAAAGCCGTTGCTACAGAAACAAATATTATGCTATTACTACTACGACTACTACTACTACTACTAACTACTACTACTACTACTACTATCGATGTTGCTACTGCTGCTAGCATCTTATCACCACCATCACCACAACTACTACTACTAACATCACTACCACCTCTACCATTATCACCACAAACACCACACGCATCATGAGCACTGCCACCACCACCACCACCACCACCACCACCACCACCACCACCACCGCCGCCGCCACCACCACCACCACCACTAGCAATAGCAATGATAACGTTAATAACTTTAACAGCTTTATGTTCTTACGACTATGTGCTATAAGAAATTTATTAGAGAATATTAAAGAATGAAAGCTGTTTTCTATATTTACGAAGTCAACTGAGTACAAGATAGGAATAGCGCTATCAAATAATATGAAAGATGCAGTCAAGCAGAAAAGTTGCAAACTACTAAAAGAAGGGCAAAAGAAAGCTAAAAGAAATAGACTGAACAATATACAAGAAGATTACTTTCTATGTAGGTATAGGACTCTTTACGGGCGTGCATTATTTTGTATATAGGTATATGGCTATATGACTCTGTGTGTGTGTGTGTGTGTGTGTGTGTGTTACTTGACTTTTTTCATTTGTTTGTTTTCTTTAGATATATTTTTTCATGAAGAATAAGTTACAAAGATAATTTAGGCAGACACAATCGAGCGAAAGATATGAATCTGGTTGAAGAATGATTGCCAAAATGCTGAATGTAAAGATTCATAATTAATGGGGCAAATTAGGAGAACAGTGGAAGAGACTGATAGATTAAGTACATATTGTATAATTTGCAATTAACGTTCTTCTTGCTGGCTGTTCTTTTTTTCGGTCTTTTTCTTCTTCTTTATATCCGGGTGTTTGATCATAACGAAAATAAGGACTTCGCATTTATAGACCTGATATAGCTGGCACCTACTCTATTTATTATACTGACGCAAGGAACAGCGTTGAAGTGCTTTATTTGAAAGGACACTGGGTTAAGCACACACACACACACACACACACACATACACATATATCAGTCACACGCACACACATTAATGATAACGCCGTATTTTCCTTTATGTCTGGTGAAAATAGCTAAGAAATTGAAAGCAGGCGGTTACTTATTTAAGTGCCGAATATGTAAAGACTAAATACATACTGCCAATAGTTTTCTTGCTATTTAATTATGTGTGTTACACACACACACACACACACACACATACACATACACACACACACACACCACACACACACACATACACATACACACACACACACACACGCACACCGCGCGCGCGCAAACGAGATGTGAACAAAGATATTTTATAGACAATCAGCAAGAAAAGTGGAAAAGATATATCAAATACACATCTCTGCAACTCCATTGTTAACTACTCTTAATATATTTTATGAATGCATTTGCATTTGTTTAAAGTACACTTTATTATTATTATTATTATTATTATTAGCCTTTAATCTCTCTCTCTCTATTCGCTCAGTCGAAGTCGACTCTCGGTCACTCGTTGGATCAGTGTCCTCCAGTCAGTTCTATCCTGGGCCGCTTCTTTCAGATTGGCTATGTCCATTCCGGTATCACTCTTGATGGTGTCAAGCCAGCGGGTTCTTGGTCGGCCTATTCCTCTCTTGCCACTGACCATTCCGAGCATGATGTCCTTCTCCAGGGATTTTCTCCGCATAATATGACCGAAATATGCCAATCTATGCTTGGTGATCCTAACCTTTAATAATAATAATAATAATAATAATAACAGTGATAACAATTGAACTAGTACTTACTTTATCGGCTCAAAGTCGACTCATGAATGAACTGTTCTTACACTGTGAAGTGAGATGAAAATCATTGAACTGATTGAGAAGCATTCACTCTCCAGCAGACTTCGATTGAATTCATAAATGATTTGTTTTATTCCTCTGGTAACCCTAGCACAATACCACTCTTTCTACTATTGAACGTAAGGCTCGAAATTTTGGGAGAGGGGCAAGTCAATTACATTGGATCCAGTGCTCAGCTGGGACTTATTTTATAGACCTCGAAAGGGTGAAAGGTAAAGTCGACCTCGGCGGAATTTGAACTCAGAACGTAAAGCAGGAAGAAATACTGTTAAGCATTAGTATTATTCTGCCAGAATAACGGTAATACTTTCTTTATTAACGAAAAAAAAAAAATGACTATAAGAGCAATGTATTAAACAACGCAGTGGGTGGTGGGGCATCACATAAAACAACGTGTAAACAAGAGAAAGAACTAAAACAAAATATATAACAATTTCAACAAAAATTCAAAACAAAAACATAATCCTCAAAACAGGGGAGACATAATGGTATTCGCAAGCGAGCTGGCAGAAACGTTAGCACGTCGGGCGAAATGCTTAGCAGTATTTCGTCTGCCGTTACGTTGTGAGTTCAAATTCCGGCGAGGTCGACTTTACCTTTCATCCTTTCGGGGTCGATAAATTAAGTACCAGTTACGCACTAGGGTCGATGTAATCGACTTAATCCCTTTGTCTGTTCTTGTTTGTCCCCTCTATGTTTAGCCAGTGTGGGTAGTAAAGAAATAGGTATTCGTAAAAATTCCACAAAACTACAACCATCCTAATTCATCAACCAAGCATCCTCTCCTTGTCCCATTCTACTGGCGCATGCTCAGAGCAAGACTGTCCACTCCGACTATGCTTATCACTTTCATACACTTTTTCAACAAATGTTTTAGGAGGCAGAACCTTCCTCTCGACACTCATTTTCCTTTTTAAGTGAAACTTGAAAAATTTGATGCAGATTAGGCCAAACAGGAAGGTCTCTCTCTTCAACCCTTTCAATGTCGTCCACCAAACAGCCTCTTTCTTCAACGTCACCAGAGGGATTTATTGATGACAGGTACATCTATATCTACTGTCCTGAGGTCGTTGAGTAGGTGACCACGCTTCCATGGCGAATCTTGGCTACTTAAAATCTCCTGCTTATTCCGAGTAAGACCATATTGGATAAAAGGACTGCTGATCCCTCCTTCCGGCTAATTTTGGGTTTCCACCAGTAAATTTTTGTACATTCCTTTGTTTTTCCATATTGTTTTCCAAATTTCCCATATTTCATTTTTGCTATACTCGGTACAGGACATGTCTGAGTGATCTGAAGTAGGGAGAGATATGTTATGTGATGTGTTTCTTTTGCTGATGATGTTGATGCTGATTTTCTTGTTGTCATGGTGTATTTCTGTCTGTTTTAATTGTTGTTGATGGTCATGCTTTCGCAGTTGTGGTTAATTGCACACTGTTATTGTTATTGTATTGTGACATTGATAGCAGCAGGGTCATATTTCATCTGTTGTGGACAGAAAAACGTAGATGGTTGCTCTAACCACAAATGTGACAACTTGGTCTTCTACCCTCTACTATCAATTTTTACAAGAGTGCCATTTGGTACTTCGATTAGGTTGACGGTGGCTTCGGGCTTGTGATTTATTTGAAATATAGCTTCATGCCTTTGTTCGATCAGTTTTCTTAGTGTGTGTCACTTGAAGTTTTAACATTACCACATCATTACCATCGGGTAAAACACCCGACACCAACGACCAGATATCTATTTCTGGTTTCGCATCTGCCACCCTCACAATTGGAGCCAGTTTAACCATAAAAGATAGAAAGAAGACGAAAGATAGAAAGAATTGAGACTGTGGAGTTCATTCATGCTTTGGTTTCAGGTCCTGATCTCACATTAATTGAGCCACATTGATTATCGAGCTGGCAGAAACGTTATCACGCCGAGCGAAATGCGTAGCCGTATTTCGTCTGCCGTTACGTTCTGAGTTCAAATTCCGCCGAGGTCGACTTTGCCTTTCATCCTTTCGGGGTCGATAAATTAAGTACCAGTTACGCACTGGGGTCGATGTAATCGACTTAATCCGTTTGTCTGTCCTTGTTTGTCCCTTCTGTGTGTAGCCCCTTGTGGGTAATAAAGAAACAGGTATTTCGTCTGCCGTTACGTTCTGAGTTCAAATTCCGCCGAGGTCGACTTTGCCTTTCATCCTTTCGGGGTCGATAAATTAAGTACCAGTTACGCACTGGGGTCGATGTAATCGACTTAATCCGTTTGTCTGTCCTTGTTTGTCCCTTCTGTGTGTAGCCCCTTGTGGGTAATAAAGAAACAGGTATTTCGTCTGCCGTTACGTTCTGAGTTCAAATTCCGCCGAGGTCGACTTTGCCTTTCATCCTTTCGGGGTCGATAAATTAAGTACCAGTTACGCACTGGAGTCGATGTAATCGACTTAATCCGTTTGTCTGTCCTTGTTTGTCCATTCTGTGTGTAGCCCCTTGTGGGTAGTAAAGAAATAGATTATCTCACGTGGCAAACGCTTCTCTTTTTGTTTCCACACTGGCTTCAGACATCTTTCCGTCAGTCCTTGAGTTAGTCTTTCAACCCGCCAACTCTTCACCTCATTACGAGTTACAATAATTGATTGATTCTGTCGATGATGTAAATGGTTAGCGCTACGCTGTCTTTCTACTCATTTTGAGCAATGACGTTCCTTCTTTAATAATTACTCTCTGCAGCTCAACTCAAGTTCTTCTGTGACTCGAGTTGCGCTGTTA
>NC_043019.1:24610583-24615583 GCF_006345805.1 Octopus sinensis | reverse complement strand
ACACACACACACACACACATATATATATATATGTATATATATGTATGTATGTGTGTATATATATATTTATATATGTATATATGTGAAGGCGCATGGCTCAGTGGTTAGAGCGTCGAGCTTACGATCGTGAGGTTGTGAGCTCGAATCCCGGACCGGGCTGCGTGTTGTGTTCTCGAGCAAGGCACTTTATTTCACGTTGCTCCAGTTCACTCAACTGTAGAAATGAGTTGCAACGTCACTGGTGCCAAGCTGTATCGACCTTTGTCTTTCCCTTGGATAACACTGGTGGCGTGGAGAGGGGAGGCTGGTATGCATGGGCGACTGCTGGTCTTCCATAAACAACCTTGCCCAGACTTGTATCTAGGAAGGTAACTTTCTAGGTGCAATCCCATGGTCATTCATGACCGAAGGGGGTCTTTACCCTTACATGTAGAAGGTTTAAAAGGAACACACGAGTTGATATATATGGAAAAAAAAGTCAAGGTAGAAAATACTAAAATAATTTTATAAAAAATATTTCAGTACCGGTTTCGGTCATTGAGACTTTTTCAACTGTAAGTATGGAAAACAATTAAATTTTGGAGGAATTAAAAGGAAAGTTTTTTAAAAGAATATTTGCATAATGTTCAAATACAAGTGGCATTTTCCTTGTTTCTGTCTGTTTCGTAAACAAGAGAGACAGAAATAATTTTATTCTCTTACTTGTTTCAGCCATTTGAATGCGGCCATGCTGGTGCACCACCTTGAAAGGTTTTAGTAGAACAAATTGACCTCAGGACATTGTTTTGAAGCTTAGTACTTCTTAGTACTTATTCTGTCGGACATTTACCGAACCACTACGTTACGGGGCTGTAAACACACCACCACCTCGAAGTGCTGATGGAGGGACAAACACAGACACACACACACACGCACACACACAGAGAAAAGTACATACATACGTATATATATATATATACGACAGACTTTTTTCAGTTTCCGCCTACCAAATCCACTCTCAAGACTTTTGTCGGCACGAGGCTACAATAGAAGACACTTGCTCAACGTCCCACGCAGTGGAACTGAACCCGTAATCATGTGTGTGGGAAGCAAACTTCTTACCACATATTTCCAATGATAATATCGTTTTGAAAAGTTTTTTTAATATAAGACAAGTCTGTATGCTATTTTTTCCTGGTCGCTTTCATTGTTTGAAGAAGGAATGGGTATTCCTCTCCTTATGTTACTAATTTAGTGTTTAAAGACAATAGACAGGTGACGTCAGTGTATGAGGTCATTTTCTGTTTAGTGCCGCGGTTTGTATTTGGTAAATCAAGGAAGTTTACAACATTGAGATAAATGCTTATAAATATTTATCGGGCAAAATACTTGAGCGCCTTCCTAATGATGTCCAGTAGATGCCCATTGACGATTGACAATCAGCCAGCTTCTCTTTATGTGACAGGTTATCTATCAAGGTTGTACTTTGTACGTCTATTATACATCGTCCGACAGACTTGCATATATTTGTTATCAAAATCCCTTACACTGATGTCAAATAAATCTATGCGACCTAATTGTTTGACCTAGACAGAATCTATAATGGAGAGTAAGAATCTTCCTCGCATACATATTACTGCCTACAGGCGAAGTGCGTGGAAACTGAACGATAGAACAATAAATAGACATACTTATGGTAACACATAATTATTTATATACATGGAGAGCTTCCTAAAATTAAATGTCGCCGACTACATTTCATTTAGAGTATGATCTTAAAGTGCCGGGATTTCAGCCATCACATTTTGTATGATACAATCAGGTAAATTATTATAATAATTTTAAACACACCATTGAAAATATGAGGATCTTAGCAGGCTTCTCGATCTATCTATCTATCTATCTATCTATCTATCTATCTATCTATCTATCTATCTATCTATCTATCTATCTATCTATCTATCTATCTATCTGTCTGTCTGTCTGTCTGTCTGTCTGTCTGTCTGTCTGTCTGTCTGTCTGTCTGTCTGTCTGTCTGTCTGTCTGTCTGTCTATCTATCTATCTATCTATTTATCTATCTATCTATCTAACCATCGAAACACACACAATATAAATATAAATAACACACACACACACGTACACACATTCTTTTATTCTTCTACTTGTTTCAGTCATCTGACTACCGCCATGCTGGAGCACCGCCTTTAGTCGGACAAATCGACCGCAGGACTTATTCTTTGTAAGCCTAGTACTTATTCTATCGGTCTTTTTTTGCCGAACCGCTAAGTTACAGGGACGTAAACACACCAACATTGGTTGTCAAGCGATGGTGGGGGGAGACAGAGACACACACACACGCTCGCACACACAAACACAAACACACACTCTCTCTCTCACACACACACACACCACATATATATATACGACGGGCTACTTTCAGTTTTCATCTACCAAATTCATTCACAAGGCTTTGGTCGGCCTTAGGCTATAGTAGAAGACACTTGCCCAAGGTGCTACGAAGTGAGACTGAACCCGGAACCATGTGGTTGGGAAACAAACTTCCTACCAGTCAGCCACTCCTGTGCATGTAATGAAGTTTATGTATCGAATTAATACTTTACCAATTCATCACACGGTTTTGTATCTTTCTCCATTCACCACCAATGTTAACGCCACCACCTCAACCACTTCCACTACAACAATTTGCAAATGTTTCTTTGTTATTCCATTGACCTCCCTTAACATGTGGCAAAAAGTAGGTAGGAACATGTTAATACATAATGTTTTATTGCCTCCTGCGCCGAAGCTGATCACAGATTGAAGATACTAACTGATGCTCCTGCTAATTGATCAAATAATTAATTTAGTGTTGATTAAGTATATTATTTAATAAATTTCATTTTCTTGGCTGAGAATGTTAAAGAAAGTGAAATACAACCGGTGCATGTGCTTTTATTGGAAAATGACCCTACCTAAATATAAGATTTCACATAAATTATCTTGCAAAAAAAAAAAATGCTTGAGTAAATATATATATAAAAAAGAAATACGTATACACACATATGTATGTATGTATGTATGTATGTATGTATGTATGTATGTATGTATGTATGTATGTATGTATGTATGTATGTATGTATGCATGTATGTGTGCATGCATGTATGTATGTATGTATGCATGCATGTATGTATGTATCTATGTATGCATGCATGTATGTATGTATGTATGTATGCATGTATGCATCTATGTATGCATGTATGTATGTATGTATGTATGTATGTATGCATGTATGTATGTATATATGTATGTATGTATGCATGCGCATGTATGTATGCATGTATGCATGTATGCATGCATGTATGTATGTATGTTTGTATGTATGTATGTATGTATGTATGTATGTATGTATGTATGGGGAGTTTGAAAGTTCATTTCTCAACTACATAGTTCAAAGTTGAATCTCATCACGCGGCACATTACACAATAATATTTTACTGAAAGTTCGCTTAGACTAAATTCTGGTGTGTAAAAGTATTGTAGACAGATATATGTATACCTACACATATGTATGTATGATGTATGCATGTATGTACTGTATGTATGTATGTATGTATGTATGTATGTATGTATGTATGTATGTATGTATGTATGTATGTATGTATGTATGTATGTATGTATGTATAGATGGGGAGTTAGAAAGTTCACCATTTGTTTGTATAAAATAATAAAACTGAATTGAATTTATCATTTAATGATTAAATTATTTAAACGTTCAATTTATTATTTTGGTTTCCATTTATATGTGTGTGTGTATTTATGTATATATGCATATGTATATGTATGGATATTGGGTCTTCCCATAAATAATGCGGTATTTTTATACTACCTTTGGGTTTCAAAATTAAGATAAAAGTTTTTTAAATCTAAAATATACTCTCATTTTCTACAATGCTCTTCTGTCTGTCTGGCTATCTATCGCTAGGCCCTTCTTCCATAATTGACTTGTCCGTGACGAAAAATACTCTTCCACTGTTCTGACCTCGTCTACAGAATTCATATTTTTTCAGTTCAAATGATTTTGAAGACTGCAGAATAAATGATAATCAGATAGGGAAATGTGCGGTGAATATGGTGGGTGGGGTATCGATTCCCATTCAAACTGCTCCAACCTTTGGAATGCCATCCTCGTTGTATGTGACCGAGCATTATCCGGATGGAAGAACACCTTTCGTTTTGAAACCAAAGATGGTCGTTTTTCTTCTAGCACTGACTTAAGCTGCTCAAGCTGCTCGCTTGTTATCATTTGGTTTGGGTTTAAAAGTTCAAAATAGACTAAACTTTTCATATCCCACCAAACAGATAACAATACCTTACATGGGCGAAAACCTTATTTAGCCTGGGGTGCCGGTGTTTCTCTTTTCCCTACCCACTGTCTTCGGTGTTTGACATTTTTATAGAGAATCCATTTCTCGTCACTATTCGGTCCAAAAAAGTTTCATTCGTGGGATGTGACAGCAAAGAAGAGCACACATCCAATCAACAAAGATTTATTTATATAGTTTATTAATTTTGCAGGGAAGTGGTTGACAGTGACTTCAAAGTCTCGGTTTCATAGCCTTCATCAGACACACACACGCACACACACACCTCTGCGTATGTGTACATGTATGTATGAGTGTGCGTGTGTGTACACATCTTTTTATCATGAGATCGAGTGATGCTTTGCCAATGAATGTAAATGAGTGCCACCATTGTACAAGCAGTGACATCTGCGTGTGTGCGCGTGTGTGCGTGCGTATGTGTGTGTGTGCGCGCGCGCGCGCGTGTATGCGTGCGTGTGTGCGTGCGTGTGTGTGTGTGCGTGCGTGTGTGTGTGTGTGTGTGTGTGCGTGCGTGCGTGTGTGTGTGTGCGTGTGTGCGTGTGCGTGTGTGCTTGTGTGTGTGTGTATGTGTGTGTATGTGTGTGTGTGTGCGTGTCTGTGTGTACATATCAACGTACATTTGTACGTATTTATGTAT
>NC_043019.1:24605213-24610483 GCF_006345805.1 Octopus sinensis | reverse complement strand
GCGCGCACACACGCACGCACACACACGCACGCACGCACGCAACGCACACGCACGCACGCACACACACACACGAACGCACGCGCGCACACACACCACACACACACACACTCTAAACATCTTGCCTGCACAACTGTACAATTCCTTCACCAGATGTCGAATGTCGACCGCAACGGTTATCGTTCACCTCCTACCGTGCCGCACACTATTGAAGCTAGAAGGAAATCCCCGTTTCTTTTTGGCACACATTTTAGCACACTTGCCCTCCCTTCTTAGCCATGCACACACTACGCCAAATCGGGTGCACTTGTAACCTCTGAAATCGTGTAGCAGCAATTTGCTTTTCATTATTTTCTCAAGAATGGTTCTGTCCTCTCAGTTTAGGCTTATTTCCTTAAGCCCGTGTCATCTTCAACAACAAACATTTCCTACTCTGGCTCCATTTGACGCACCACTTCTTATTCCAATATCAATCACAAAAGACATCATAGATCAATCTATTAGCCTACTGCAGGACGCGCTATTCTTTGGTATCCTCGTGATTTAGGTCCTTCGTTTTCCGAATCTACACACTATTACCATCGCAGTATATCGTCAACTCAACGAACAACCATGTGTTTATCAAGTCAGATGTGGAGGCGCAATGGCCCAGTGGTTAGGGCAGCGGACTCGCGGCCATAGGATCACGGTTTCGATTCCCAGACCGGGCGTTGTGAGTGTTTATTGAGCGAAAACACCTAAAGCTCCGCGAGGCTCCGGCAGGGGATGGTGGTGATCTCTGCTGTACTCTTTCACCACAACTTTCTCTCACTCTTACTTCCTGTTTCTGTTGTACCTGTATTTCAAAGGGCCGGCCTTGTCACTCTCTGTGTCACGCTGAATATCTCCGAGAACTACGTTAAGGGTACACGTGTCTGTGGAGTGCTCAGCCACTTACACGTTAATTTCACGAGCAGGCTGTTCCACATCAAGTCAGATGATGCTGAAAGGTCATGTAAAGCCATTGTTTACTCATTGCGGTATGGCTTGGGAATACAGGCGTTCTCTTCAAATTTAAGCGCGCTGGTTTATATACACATACATACATACATACATACATACATACATACATACATACATACATACATACATACATACATACATGGTGGCTACCCCCTCGTTATCGTGTATGGCCATTGCACGAAACTTAATCAATGTTGCTATCGTGCAATGCCTGTGCAAGAAGATGTTTTTTTAAGAGGGGAAAGGCTGTGCACTGAGTCAATCCCACTCACTAAGCAACAGCAGC
Source organism: Octopus sinensis (assembly GCF_006345805.1). Lineage (NCBI taxonomy): Eukaryota > Metazoa > Mollusca > Cephalopoda > Octopoda > Octopodidae > Octopus > Octopus sinensis. Next base: position 24,609,198 of record NC_043019.1, on the reverse strand, counting down.
CAAAATCTGAAAAGAAGAACAAGTCAACATCATCGGTAACCACTGAGCCGCAGGTTTTATTCGGAGTTATCCCAGTTACCTGAGTTACCTTCTCCTAGCCCTAACAAAGACTAGGAGACCTTCACTCCCAATGGTTTAACTGCGCGATCGGGTATTCAGTCCGATTATTTCTATGTCCCCGCGCATGATCCAGCCTTAAGACATTTATTGGATGGCCGTTAACTCTCAAGAGTTCCTCCGCCCTTTGACGGGTTTTGTTTTTCATCCCGCAGGGTGTCCAATAAACACCCTCCTCACCAAGCAAGCTTGGTGGGGTTGCCGGTTTAGTCGCCGACGACCCGACCATGCAACAGGTTGTACTGGGTTACATGTTACCAGTAGCACTCAAAAGTGATCAGACACTACATACATACATACATACATACATACATACATACATACATACATATATACATCCATACATACATACATACATCCATACATACATACATGCATGCATGCATGCATACATACATACATACATACATACATACATACATCCATCCATACATACATACATACATATATACATGCATGCATGCATACATACATACATACATACATACATACATACATACATACATACATACAAATGAATGTATGTATGTATGCAAGTATATACACACATGCGTACGTTTGTGAGAAATACATGTAAACCCGTTCATTACTTCAAATGAAGCGTTAAGTCAATGCAATATATTTATACATAGTTTTTTTTTTTTGTCTATGATTGATGTCTGGAGATAGACATTATGTTTGCCTATATAAATGATGTAGGCTAGAAGTCTATAGATGTATAATATATTCTGAAGTACACAACTGCTCTGAAACAAGACACTGGTAACATATCAGTAACTACAGAAGTCAGGACAAGTCATAGTGACCTGCTTTGAACTGCCGACGTTGATGATAGATGGAGACAGAGAAGGCTGCAACACCATTGAAATCCATTTCAGAGGTGTAAAGTGGGTCAACATGATATAAAATGTCTTATTTTAAGATGCAACGAGTCATCCGGTCTAGGAATCGAACACAAAGCTTCATGATAGTGAGTCAAACATACTAACAACTTGGACATATACTTCTACTTTCACACATAGACAGATACTTGGATAAACGCGCTCGCTCGCGCGCACACATGGACTTACTCTTATTAAACACACTCACACTCACACACGCTTAAACAAACATACACATAGTTATCTGTATAATTACATACACATAAATATCAATGATTACGTGTATATATATAATATATATTATATATATATATATATATATTATATATATATATATATATATATATATATATATATATATATATACCCATAACCACGATAATAGCTTAGCAGTGTAATTTAGGATTTCTCGGTTTTCTGTGAATGGATTTTGAAAAAAACTTTTCCCAGATGGTTTGCAAACTATGGCAACACCATTGTTATGTTTTCACTATTTTATGTAACACCCTTCCTTTTTTATTTCACATTCTTCAGGTTTTTGGAGCGAACCACACTAATAGCCTTTGAATGAAAATAGCCCATCTAGACATGTTTTCACCAGAAAATAAAGGGTAATGATACATATTAAGCATAGATTGAGTATATATTTAACAGAAAACCATAATAATCGACGAATGACTTCAAAAAACCTATTAGTCATGGAATCTGTCAACGTTCGGTTGTCCATTGGGTCCTCTTGCTCTTACTTCTGCCCCGTAAACCACTGTCTCAGCATTGCAGTGGCTGTTCAGTGGACAAGTTGTGTTACCCCTGCTTGAGCATTTGCCTCTGGCATAGGTGTGGGCCTACCTATTAAAATCTTTTTAATTGAATATAGACATCATTGAATATAGACACCATTGTTTTTCATATGACATCCTCCCATAAAAGACGCTCCTACATACATACACACAAACATGCAACCGCATACACATGCACGCACACGCACACATTTGTGCATCTATTGAAAGAGGGCATCATGCATATAACAATTGTCTAACACTTAATAGACAACACAGCATGGAATCTAATTAACTGTATTGAACTTAGCGACATCGGCTCCATAAATGGAATAATTGAAAGTGGATGTTTATAGGATGTGAGACAAAGTTAGGCATTGTGAAAGAATGTGTTCAAATCGCGTCCACAGCAGTCAAAAAGCAAGGAAATATATATATTCCCGTGAAGAGAGTTTACATTAAATCATATAGATCACTCAATAATTTATCATGTATCTCTCTCTTCTTACACACACACACACACACACTCACGCTATTTCAGAACACTAAATTTACGATCCATAATTGCTTCCTCCTCTAATAGACGCAAACTGTGCCGGCTCACGGTAGATCCTACAATATATCCTTCTGGTTCCCATCCCTCCCGACCTGATAGTAATAATACAACCCTTGGGAACCTTACTCCATTGAATAATACCAAACATGGTACTACTGCCCTTACTACTAGCAATCCAACCATATATGACATCAATGACACTGTCTCCCAGTCCAACAACGATAATGATAACAAATCCGCTTCTCTAGAGATAACAAACCATATAAGCAGGACCACAATTGGATCTAGTTCTAAGCCCACTGATGGTAGGCAAACGTGCAATTGCCGGGTCTTCTAGCTTTCTCCGCTCGATGGTCCCTGTTTACACTATAACGTAGTATATAAAATATTCCCTATACCTTATCCTAGTTCATAGTTTGTGAGGCTACCCCTTAACAATTCTAATCTCTGTCATTATAAGTTGTGTTCAAGGGAATCGCTTGTTATTCTCCACCACCACAGCTCATTACTCAATATGTTCTTAGACATAAACACTTCATGTAAGCACAAATTTATTCCTCGTTTGCCCATTACGTAAAATTTCAATAATTTCTACTAATTACGATTCAGCCATTACATACCACTTACCTATGCTAGCAACATATCCCTTCTCTTTCTATCCCTCTCTTTTCTTTGTGCCTTTCTCCATATCTCAGCATATCATCCTCTGCACTTACCTCACCCATGTGCATCAAATCACACCCATGCCTTTTCCTGACTTCATCTAAAACCAGTTCCCATCCCTTATTGTTTCAAAATCCACTCCTCTCTATACTCCTCCTACCTCTCCTCTATCTACCCCACCTCTTTTCCTTAGTTAATTCATTGCCTCTTCCTCTAGTTTTCTATCGCTTCAACCATCCCTGATTGATCTTAACTACATGTCCCACCAGCGGCTCCTCCATTCATGACACTGACCTATCTCCACTCTCCCCTCCTCCCTGCGACCCACCACTTCTACTTCTTTCCAGTCCACCGATTCCTTACCCCTACATCTCCCACCTCTTATTTCTTATCCCTTCTTACTCTTCTTCTACATACCCACTCCTCTTTCCGAAGCCACCTACATCTTCCCTCTCCCGGTTTTTAACGCCTTTCTTCCTCTTCTCCCATTCAACTTTTAAATCTATCTCAGCACAATGTGAACTGCCATCTACCAATTTTCTCACCTGAAGAATAAAGCCGGCATTACGGTGATATATTTAAGCATCAATCTACTGGCTGCATAACCATGATTTTTTCAAATTCCATCTGCTAATTATGAGCACTAAAGCAATTACATAATTTCAAACTCCCAGAAACAGCTATCGAGTTAGAAAAGCTATGCATCTTTCCCTTAGTTTTTTGTATTTATTATACTCAACCAAAAAGGAAGTGCAATTCTATAAATAAATATATATATATATAAGCTTCTACACATGTCATTATTTTCGGGATATATTTAGTTTTCATTTATCTCTATGTACTTATATACACACACAAATATACATCAATATGTGTATATGTATGCATATTTATATAAAATCTGATCGTTTTCATCTGTATTACAATCTCTTTTCTCTCTCTCTCTCTCTCTCTCTCTCTCTCTCTCTATATATAATATATATATATGA
>NC_043019.1:24597713-24600213 GCF_006345805.1 Octopus sinensis | reverse complement strand
CGAAAAATATATATAGAAGATACGTATCTATTGCACACACCATTGCACTGAATCGGAATAAGTTTAGCAGTGGGCACTCCTCTTCAGAACTCTCTTTTCATCTGGGCACCGTTTATCGCGTGTTGTATTTAAAATGGTTTGCATCTAATCTCTGACTCCACGCTGCATGATAGAAACAATAATAAACAAACAAAAATGTCATCGCTCTTATCAGTGTCGCTGACATTTTAACACAGGCATCAACAAGGTCGTTAAACTTGTTACTTCCGCTGTGACCATTATCAGCACCTCATTCTCTGAACATATACTGTAACCTTCATGGTAATCCCCGCCTCGTTATCGTCGTCATTTTCAGTAACAACCTACCAAATATTATTAGCATCAAACCGTCGGCATTACATCACTAACGATTTCACGTTCATCCTCCTGCTTCCCACACCTTCTCCTCCTCCTCAACAGCAGCAACAACCACATCATGAACATCAACGATATTTTCAGGATCACCATTGGCGGCGAGCTGGCAGAAACGTTAGCACGCCGGGCGAAATGCGTAGCCGTATTTCGTCTACCGTTGCGTTCTGGGTTCAAATTCCGCCGAGGTCGACTTTGCCTTTCATCCTTTCGGGGTCGATAAATTAAGTACCAGTTACGCACTGGGGTCGATGAAATCGACTTAATCCGTTTATCTGTCCTTGTTTGCCCCCTCTATGTTTAGCCCCTTGTGGGTAGTAAAGAAATAGATATTTTCAGGATCACTTTCACCATCTTTTTCACTATTTTCATCATAATCGACCTGCATTATCATTATTAAATACGTACCTTTATTAAATGTTATTATGACTCAGTGGTTAAAACGCCGGGCTCACAATCATGATGTTGTGAGTTCGATTCCCAGACTGGGCTGTGTGTTGTGTTCTTGAGCAAGCCCCTTTTTTTTTACGTTGCTCCAGTTCATTCATCTGTAGAAATGAGTTGCGACGATGTTGTTGGTGATAGAGATGATGACGACGACGACGATTATGATAATGATGATAAGGGGGATGATGATGATGATGATGATGATGATAATGATGATGATGATGATGATGATGATGATAATGATGATGATGATGATGATGATGATGATGATGATGATAATGATATAGATACTATTTGTGTCATCTTAACCCCTATCATAATTATGGCCATCCTCACACAATCACAACACCACCAGAATATCACGAGCAATATTAAGCCTCGGAGATGGTAGGGTTCTCCAGTTCACCAAAAGAAACTTTTCCACATATTCGCACTTGCTGAAGCCTCTGATATGGAATTCAGCAGTGCGATGGAATTCTTAGATATATATGATCTTTCAGCTACGCATAACTTAAATTGTTTTTTTTTTGTATCCGTGAACATAAGACATGCATTTTTCTATGAATTCCTACATGGTTGAATGTGGCGTGGAGTTGGTCTACAAAACCTACACGTGGCGAATGGCTTTACTTTTGTCCATGTGTCAGAAAGAAGATAGGCCGTTAGCATAGCGACTTTTGAAGTCGCCTTTGCATAAGCCGATACAAGTACCAAATCCAATATATAATCATAGATCCGACCCACCAGCGAGTCCTTGGCGTGTCGTAGAGAAGGTGAGACAGAGAAAGAGAGAGAGATAGAGGGAGTGAGTGAGGGAGAGAGAGGGAGGGAGGAAGAGATATATATATATATATATATTATATATATATATATAATACCGGAGTAAACACATAAATGTGAAACAAGGTGGAAAAAAGAGTACTCAAATACCAGTGGTAGAGTAATATGCTTTATTTTAAGCAGCAGAAAATTCAACAAAATCTGTTACTCTGAGTTTCTCGTTGCCGTTCATCAGACAGTTTTTGCTAGAATGGAACCGATATATCAATTCTAGCAAAAACTGTCTGATGAACGGCAACGAGAAACTCAGAGTAACAGATTTTGTTGAATTTTCTGCTGCTTAAAATAAAGTATATATATATATATAGTGACAGTTACAAAGTACCAGGATCTGATTCGATGATATAAAATAAAGGTTGGCAGGTCTGACCATTTCCGGTCCGGCATGTATACCAGATACTAACAGCTCAGGGAGAGGAAGACGAAAACGGTTATTGGCTGCGAAAAGAGAATCTTGCTAGTTCTGGAACAAGCAGGAGGCATTCAGCTGAGGGGCGGGAAAATATTTGCAGGGACTGGCACTCACTGTCGACCTGCCAACTGGAAAACTGTGTGACTTAGGTTCAAATTCATCAGAGTAAAGTTCGACACCACCGAACCACTTCTCTTGGTTAAAAGCCAGACATAAATGTTTAAGAAATGAATCCGATGTATCGTCAGTCGATGCAGCTTATAATGTGTGTGTGCGTGTGCGTGCGTGCATGTGTGCGTGTGTGTGTGTGTGTGTGTGTGTGTGTGTGTTTAGGGTTAAGGCAATGAGAACGAAACTTTGCTCATGCTGTTTCCAAACTCTCCGAAACAT
>NC_043019.1:24565213-24592713 GCF_006345805.1 Octopus sinensis | reverse complement strand
ATTCCCATAAAACGTAGTCTTTTATGTAAGCATGCACAAAAGCAAAGATGCTCACATGCACACACGCACACCAACTTGTAGCCCCCACCAACACGTTCTTTGCGTACCCAACGTTGTTTTCGTATTTCATGTTTGTTTACCTTTTCGTGACGTCTTGTACCGATATATGCACAGCTATATGCATAAATATGTATGTACATATGTATGTCTATATATTGCTATATATTATATATTTTTTTATATTATATTATATTATATTATATATATATATATATATATATATATATATATATATATAATATATATATATACAAAAAATACAAAATGGGACAAGACGGCAAAACACTCAAATAGACGACACAAAAACGGACGGGTCATTCGAAGCCTCTAATCTTCAGTCAAGAACCGGATCATCCTTGCAATTTCGGCTGATTAATCTTGAGATCGCTCCGATCCGACCAGCCAGCCCCAAGGAAAAACTAAGCTACGAGCATTAGATTTCTTGGAAAAATGATCGAATGTATACGAAACAAGGACAGAAAAACGGGCGATGCCACACGAATATAAATACCAAAAACAATAATAGTAATGACAGGACAAAAACAGCGGGTGTCTTACGACTTTAGACAGTTGAACTTAACTTATATATATATTTCGGTGCGAATGGTTTTGTTATACGGAGCAGAGGTAAATAATAATGGTATTTATATAAGCTTACAGCTTATGGCGATCACTGTGCAATGACTAAGGAAAATAGTCTAATAATGGGGCATGTAAGCCTTCGACAGAAAAAAGTAGGCTTTCCCATCCACGTGGAACTCGAATCCACATCCCTTTGTTAACGCGACTAAGTGTGTTACCATATATATATATATATATATATATAATATATAATATATATATATACAGTCAATAGGTTTGATCCCGAGACTCTCAGTATAGAAAAAAATTAGTAGCACTCAGCACTATCGAAAGCCCACCCAAAAGCAATGAAAAATCAGAAAATGGTACATGCTGATCTACAACATTTTCCTTGATTTGTCACGAGGTCAAAATCTTCGCATCGGTGCTTTTAGACAAACCAAATCGACGCTGACTTTCTGAAAAAATTCGCTTGCAATATCTTGAGCGGTGTTTTTTGTTAGAATTTTCTCTGAAATTTTGTGCAGTGAAATTCCTCGATAGATTTGAACTTTCCATAGTTGTTCAACCTTCCATATGTAAATGGTGACTGTTTATCCTTCCTTAGATTGCTAGGGAAGATTTCTAGGGTGCCAACGCTCTGAAAAATTGCTGGTCTATAGCGTGAATTTTCCCAGCATATTTATAGGCTTCTATGGGGATACTATCAATTGCACAAATTTACATACCCACCTACACACACTTACAGGCACACTCACGCGTGCACACACATACGTACACCTACACTTACACATACACACACCTACACTTACACATACACACGCGCGCACTCATACACGCACGCCTTGCGCATATATATTCATAGATATTTGCTCTTTGTTATTCCTGATCGGTGTATTAACTTATAAACCTTATTGAAAGTAATTCTAATTTGAACTCCTTACACATACAATGTGTTAATATGATATACATAGCAGCATAATTAGGTAGCAAATGTAATTTATTAAGAAACTCTTTTTCATAATAATTAAACAATTATTTAGGGATTATCGTTTAATTTAGTTCTTGCATATTAATATGAGTTTACCTCTTTAGACGCAGAAACAACACTTGAAACTAATTATAATTAATGCTGTGATGTAATTTTAATTGATTTAAGAAAAATGAAACTGTCATTTAGAATAACTTTAATAATACTAAATCATTTAGGGTGGAGAATATTGAATAAAAAAAATAAGACCCTCTGATATTTTGTGATATAAAGTACGTACACCGGCTAGAGTATTGCAAATGATCTCCCCCATCTATAATAAAATTTGACTCTATACCAAGTCAAAAATAATAATTATTTATTAATAAATTAATAAAATAGCTTGTATTTCCACACCCACTTGCATATTCACACATACACACATCGCACGCAAGCACTACACACACACACACACACACACACACACACACACACACCATGTATACAGTGTATGGACATGAATAAGTGTGTGTATGTGTGTTCAGTTTGTCAAACAATCATAGTCTGCCGAAGTTTCGTTTAGTAGCTGATCTAATTACAATATATGTGTGTGTGTGTGTGTGTGTGTGTGTGTGTGTGTGTGTGTAGGTGCAATGGCCAAGTGGTTAGGGCAGTGGACTCGCGGCGGTCACAGGATCGCGGTTTCGATTCCCAGAACGGGCGTTATGAGTGTTTATTGAGCGTAAACACTTAAAGCTCCACGGAGCTCCGGCAGTGGGGGTGGGGTGGGGTGGCGAACCCTGCTGTACTCTTTCGCCACAACTTTCTCTGACTCTCTTTTCCTGTCTCTATTGTACGTGTATTTCAATGGGCCAGCCTTGTCACACTCTGTGTCACGCTGAATCTCCCCGAGAACTACGTTAGGGTACACGTGTCTGTGGAATGCTCAGCCACTTGCACGTTAATTTCACGAGCAGGCTGTTCCGTTGATTGGATCAACTGGAACCCTCGTCATCGTAACTGACAGAGTGCCGTAAGATATATATATATATATATGTGTGTGTGTGTGTGTGTGTGTGTGTGTGTGTTTGTATGTATGTATGTACTATATTGTGATCGTTCCCTGTGTCAACATCCACTATACGTCCGAAAGATGTTTCCACCTTAGTAATCTCTACCTCAAATGCCGAATTACAGTTCAAGACAACTCTCTGATATTGCACTGAAGAGATTTGGGTCTCTTCCGATATTGTGCTTTGTCTTAGCAAATACTACGTTACACTAACCATTCAGTGGAATGTGAATTTGTTCATATGAAATTACTTCCTTTGATATTTGTGTATACGTATGTGGGTGTAGTTGTCATCGTCGTCGTCTTAGTAGTAACGGCAGTAGTAGAAGTAGCAGTAGCAGCAACAGTGGTGGTAGTAGTAGTAGCAGTAGTGATGATTGTAGTAGTATAAGTTGTATGCATTTTCTTTTTCCTTTCTTTCCATCTGCTATCTCACTAACGTATTATATATCATAAAGCGATGTGAATGGGTTTTAAAAACTCAGTTAGATCTCTCTGCCTATTTATCTAAGATCGCAAAGTAGTGTTTGTTTGGAACTTGTCTGATCTTCTAAAATCCAGCCTTTGTTGTTAAGGAAGAAGTTCATTGGATGCTTTAAATATATGACACACGCCATCGAAACGTTAGTTATGAAATCACTTCTCTGCTGCATTCATTCATTTCAGTAAAGTTGAATGAATGAATGGTGTAGAAATGTGTTAGTCGGTTGGTTGTAGTTGCAGAGATTCAGTACTCATCGTGAAGCTAAACTGTTCAGAAGCAGGTATTTTTTCACTTAAAGATATCTTGCTATGTCTTCCAAAAAATTTGTCGAATAGGTGTTTGTAAATACCACATCAAAAGAAAACACTCAATGGCATCATGAACAATAATAATAAAAAGCTTCTCTGACGTGTACAGAAGATTTTATTAGTACCTCTAGAGTACATGCATTGTAATATACTTGTTGATTCCCAAGCAACGAATGACAAAGTAGAACCTGTAGTTGATTACACTTACAAGATCAAAGGATGAACCTAAATATTCTATTCTACAGTTTCTATTATTCCACTGTTGGAAGAACGACAACCACACTAAGGCCGACTATTTTGGGTGTGGCAGTGTATAAGTGACTTAATCGATCCCGGTAGCTGAATTTCATTTCATTGATCTCTGGTGTATTCGAACAGATTATAAATAGCTCCATGAAAGGAAGGCATATAGTTACCTCCTATGCTGTTGATAGTGATCTCAAGGAACCGGAATGTTTGGGGTTAGAAGGTAAAGAGATGTAACTAATTATCACAAAGTATTTAATTGGTATTCCCATGCTTCTGTCCTTATGTTAGTCCATTAACATCACACACGCACACACACACACACACACACATACACACACATACACACACACACACACACCACACACACATAAATGTATATATATGTATATATACCTATGTATATATATTTATATATAAAGTCATAAAATCAAGAGGTATGTGAGTTGAATGTAGATTTATTTTTTTTTATATGAGTTCCATATGATTACAGCCGTTTCGTAATCATCTTCAAGTAGTAGTAATCATTTCAGGATATTTTACATCAAGATGCATATTTAGCATTATCCGATAGGATTCTATATTCACATACAGATGAATAATAGAGAAAAATAAGTCATCTGTTCGTATTTACCGGAACATCACAGATGCATCCCGGATTCAAAACTCTCACACACATATACTTGCATATTTGACCTAAATATCTTTTGCCACCAACGTAACAAAGGGTCGATTTTCTGGATGATACACAAAGCCTGACGAGGAAACTAGTTGTATAGATAGACACTGCAATCATCTCCCTACCGAGAGGCATTAGCAAAAGAATCTGCAATTTATCCGAGCAAAGAGTTATTTCAACAAGGGCACACCCCATTATAACCAGCACCTGGTTATAATAGGGTGTGCCCCCGTTGAAATAAGTTAATGATAATTTAATGTATATATAAGATGCACCACCTCATATATATATGTATGTGTGTGCTTGTGGATGTATGTATGTACGTGTATGAGCGTATTTGTTTTGTGTGTATATGTATAATATTCAAGCGTGTGTCAAATTCCTGTATGTTCCATATTATAATGTAAATATTTTAGAAGTTATAACCTGTGACATATTGTTATTAAATGTAAATAATAATTATGTAATCGTAGTTCTCGTATATAAAATATCGTATAAATCACTCTAAAATACCGTTGTATTATATTATTGCATTCTGCAACACGTTCCATAATGGGAAATGTAAATATCGCAGCAGACTACAGATTGTGTAGTATTATGAATTAATACAATGGCCTTGAATTCCACTTAGAAACGTATAATATTGAAAATATAACCTGTGTTTTATTGTAAACTGTCAAAACTCTGTTGTAAACTTGAGCATAAATCTTATGATAGATTGCGAGTGTTGTCGTAATCGACAACTTATCGAGACATATTACTAATACTACACAGTAGTTTGGTGATTTGTAAACATATTCGATGAAAAGAGTGAAAATTTCACTCATTATCTTACAATGGTACGGACATATTTTCAAGTGATTAGACATTCTTAACGGTGAAAAGACATCATTGTACCTGCAAAGTAGGGATGAGACAATCACGAAGTAGATGCTAAAGTAATTGCAGTGTAAACAATTAGAATAATCAAAATTTTAAGCAATGATGGTATTTCTTGCCGTGGGTGTTCAAATAAAAAGAAAAGAAAACTCCTCTCTTTATAAATTTCAGGTTGCCGTCTGAATAATTGAAAGCGCAACACTTGGAATACTGCTGGAAATGACAATCGTTTCAATTACTATGTATTAATTTACGTGGAGGTGCAATGGCCCAGTGGTTAGGGCAGCAGACTCGCGATCATAGGATCGCGGTTTCGATTCCCAGACCGGGCGTTGTGAGTGTTTATTGAGCGAAAACACCTAAAGCTCCACGAGGCTCCGGCAGGGGATGGTGGTGATCCCTGCTGTACTCTTTCACCACAACTTTCTCTCACTCTTACTTCCTGTTTCTGTTGTACCTGTATTTCAAAGGGCCGGCCTTGTCACTCTCTGTGTCACGCTGAATATCCCCGAGAACTACGTTAAGGGTACATGTGTCTGTGGAGTGTTCAGCCACTTGCACGTTAATTTCATGAGCAGGCTGTTCCGTTGATTCGGATCAACCGGAACCCTCGTCGTCGTAACCGACGGAGTGCTTCCATCCTACATTTACACATCGATTTCTGTAAATTGTTGCTTCTCAGTGAATCAAGAGGAATTCTATATCTATCTATCTATTTAGCTAGTTAGTGTGTGTGTGTGTGTGTGTGTGTGTGTGTGTGTGTATTATCTTTGCAAGGTGGTGAGTTGGGGAATAAAAGAAAGTGAAAGGCAGAATGTTCAACTATTTAAAATTTATTCACACGGTATAGTCTTATTATAGAAGCAAGGAAAATAAAATCGGTTTCAAAATGTATTTATATCTTTTAATCAGTGACTTAGTTGCTCTCAAATAAAATACGTTCTCCTTATAAATCCAGCTGTTTGTATCCAATTAACGTCTCATTTTCTTTTGATTTCATAGGTGGCTGTTTCTGTGGTTCTCATCACAACAGAAATCCAGTCATATTTTTCATGTTAACATTGTAATTGCAATTAACTTTTTAGAATATACAGGCAGGAACAATGCTTTTCGGAACGCCAACGCCGATTCCTAAGATAAAACATCAAACACAATAATTAAGAGAATGCAAGTTACTCAGACTGATACGTTGCTTCTCATTTGGATTCATTCTTAAAATGAGGGCAATGACAACATCAACAACTTAAATAAGTCCAAAACAATGTGTTGCAAAATTGCTGTAAAGAAAATATTGCTTGTGAGAGAGTTGTCCCCCCAATAATAAAGAAATGACTGAGAACCGGTGACTTAGAACTAAGTGTTAGATTTAGATTGGATTTCTCTCCAACTTAAAACCTCCCACTTCTATAATGAGGGCACTGTATTGCTATTTAGTTACAAGAAATTAAAAATTTTTCATATCACTAATGGTAGAAAATGTAATTTTAATAGCTTCAAAACGTTAGTTTTAATGAGTATAATTTATCATACACATATAGATATATGCACACAAGTATACACCCATATATTTACACACACACACACACACACACATACAAACACATACATATGGGTGTGTTTTTTAAATATGCTTGCCATTATATATATGTACAGATATATACATATATATAATGTATATATATATATATGTATATATATATATATATATATATATCTATATATATATATATATATATATAGATATATATATATATTATATATATATATATATATAAATATGTATATGTATATATATGTATATATATATATATATATATATATATATATGTATATAGTATGTATATATATATATATATATATATATATATATATATATATATATATATATATATATATATATATATCTATATATATATATATAAAGAAAATGAGATGACAAAGGAACAAACAATTATCTTGTGAACTCCATTAGCTTGCAGCTGAGTGTCTGAGAAACACCTTATAACATCATCGGAGCTTCGATGAAGCCACAAGGCTATGAGTCCACTGCATCAAATAGCAGAAGCAGCTGTAAGGTAATGAACTTCATAAGATAATCGCTTATTCCTTTGTCATCTCATTTTCTCAATACCGCTCTGTACTCGACTAACAATTCGTTCTGAAGCATATGTAGATATTGTGTTCTAGCCCAGGTTATTATCCTCGTAATGTCTAAGTGAAATATCAATACGTATGTACACTCACACACACACACACACACACACACCACACACACACACACATACAAACACATACATATGGTGTGTTTTTTAAATATGCTTGCCATTATATATATGTACAGATATATACATATATATAATGTATATATATATATATAGTATATATATATATATATATAATATATATATATATATATTATATATATATATATATATGTATATATATATATTATATATATATATATATTATATATATATATGTTATATATATGTATATATATATATATATATATATATATATTATATATATATATATATATTATATATATATATAAAGAAAATGAGATGACAAAGGAACAAACAATTATCTTGTGAACTCCATTAGCTTGCAGCTGAGTGTCTGAGAACACCTTATAACATCATCGGAGCTTCGATGAAGCCACAAGGCTATGAGTCCACTGCATCAAATAGCAGAAGCAGCTGTAAGGTAATGAACTTCATAAGATAATCGCTTATTCCTTTGTCATCTCATTTTCTCAATACCGCTCTGTACTCGACTAACAATTCGTTCTGAAGCATATGTAGATATTGTGTTCTAGCCCAGGTTATTATCCTCGTAATGTCTAAGTGAAATATCAATACGTATGTACACTCACACACACACACACACACACACACACACACACACGCACAAGCGCAGACACACACATACACAGAGACACATAGAAGTATGTGTGTGTGCGTGTGCATGTGTGTATACGTATGCATATGTGACTATATGTATACATATATGTATCTATCCATCTATCTATCTATCTATCTATCTATCTATCTATCTATCTATCTATCTATCTATCTATCTATCCATAGATTCATATATATCTAGAAGTCGTACAAATACCTGTTAGAAACTCTCACAAAGTTTCTTACTGTTCATATCTCTTATTATTTATATTTTAACTTTGAATCGCATCAAAGTTCCACTGATATGAGAAAATCAGACCTGATCGTTTGGATGTTTGATTCTGAGTGGAAAGAGTTTCATAGTTCCTTCATAATGTCGTATGAGTAACATTTCAATGGTTGGTTAAGAGCATGATGCAGAATGAGTGGTCTCTTACTGCGACTGACTTGGATTCGCTGCCATCTCCACGAGCCATGGGTATGAAAGAATATAGTCGAGAATAAACAGTAGACCAAAATGTGCCGCTTAAACTGGGTAATAGCTCCCAATAGAAAAGTCGAATAACGGGCCACCTTCCCGTTTCGACGCAGTAGGGTTTATCATGATATAAAGATGAGTTTCTAGTGTTCATGAATGTTCTAATGTTGAGCTCACTAAACTTGGTGAATTACTTTAACAGTTCTATGGCTTTCAGCAGAGACAATTCAGATTATTTTATTGCTACAACAATTACAAGTTTACATACTATTTACCACTTCGCCTAGAGCAAACCATTTGTTCAAGAGAAAGATGTTACACATCAGTTCAAATTTATTAACTGTGTGCGACTTGTTAGTGTATGTCACCTGTGCCATAGCTTTTCATTTTTTGTGATTTTCAATCGATTCGTAGACGTACTCCAGTGGAAAACACCGTTCCCACTAGGCTACTGCCAGCCTTTTCTTCATTCACTTTCCGCCGACAGAAAACCGATGGCTGAGTGTGGTTCGTCTAAGGAGCAAGCAGAAAGCGGAGAGCAGCCATGGTTAATGTAAAAACAACAACAAAACTAGTTTGATGTTTCCCTCTACTCCGTACTTACCAGAGGCCTAATTTTCCCACCAAGTGAGAGAAATTATAAGTGCATTGCAGATAATTAGTGAATATATGAGTGTATCTATGTATATTTGTGTGTGTGTGTGTGTGTGTGTGTGTGATTGTATATATAAAAAGATATTTGATAGATTTTATGACCACTTAAGTTAAATAGTTTAATTAAACATATCAAACTGATTAACGAAAGTCATATCAGAATTTAATTTAATTCAAAACGTTTTGACCCGATTTCATCTTAATTTTCTGTATGTATGAGTGTATGTGCGTAAGTGTGTGCGCCCGCATCCATCCATCCATCCATCCATCCATCTATCCATCCATTCATATATACCAACTGTTTTGAACTGAAATTGTATCAACATTGTCTCTTCCTTTAAACATGGGGATAAATGGTTTTCGTACCAGCCACTCAGAAGTATAATATGCTGAAAATATTTATTCTCACTCAACCGTTTTGCCTTAGTGCTATAACATCCAAAGTTTCAGTCAGTACATCATACAATACTTTCCACTTTACCCTCTTTGTTTCTTCAGCCCGTTTCCGTCCCCCACTTCTTGGTTTGGTAAGTTACTGACTGGGTGCTACAGCTCAAGCCATCTTGTACACTGTTCTATAATTTATATTATTTTAATTTTTTGGCGTTGTTACTTTTCGGAATTTGATTTAGTTGTGGATTTTATGTCTAAAGAAATGGATGCTTTATGCATAAATTCAGTTCGTTACATCATTTCAAAATAACCAGAAATCATGTTTTTCTTCTATCATTTCATCATCAATTAAACCGTGATAAATAACACTACTATAGTCGAATCAACAGATTATTTCAGAGCCAGCCATTACTGTGACACATGCTATCATTTTATTAGTATCACAGTAAGTCGTAACTGTAATACCAAAGCTGTTTATACCTGTAACACCTTATATAATCATAACTGTCACACTGTAATTACTTATAACAAACATCGTTGCCAGCCCTAAGTGTAAGAACATTGGCGCATCAAAACATTAAAATAAAGTGATTCTTCTTTAATTAGTATCTCGTTAAGCTGAATTAAGAGTGCGAGTCGCAGTGATGGTTTCCGACGCCATCATTAAGTATCAACGCTTTAGGGGCATATATTCACTGTTACCTGGATATCAAGTGTTAACAAAGGAAATAAGACGTAGACTTGTGACAGTAGAGGTTGTGAGAATGAGGAAGACGAAGGATCTTTGCTCAAAAAGCCAAAATGTTTTGTTATCCCATTCATAATGTTATTTTGTTCATTGAATTGTCAGTAGATACCATGGTAAGTAATATTATCATCTGAGAGCCTTAATAGAACATATCCAAAAATGGAATTGTCAAGGTAAACTGCCAATGCTTGCCACAGTTTTCGAGTCAGTTTGTCCCTACCTTGTTGCTGCTAATAAGTCTAGTTTGCTCATATTGACAGCCCACCTTTTGTTAACTTAGTCCTCACTCACTCACATCAGACTTGTATGAATGAGAGGCAAGGACCATCAGAGCAGCGTAGCTCAACTAAGCCATAATAACGTGTTATTGTCACCACGTAAAGTTCACCAGTCAACCACCTTTCGGTGAAATCGACAATTCACATCATGAATTTTTTAATTTTACATACCAACCCCCATTTAAGTTATACGTTTACAGCATAATTTAATATCAACTAAAACGGATTCCCAATTACTAATACAGTTTAACGGATGTTCAATGTATACTTAATAAAGCATGACAGATCTGATGTGAAACTGTACTACTTAGATTTTGGTGTCCTGCAGTAGTGGCCTCTAAATTATACTTCCGTGGGAAATCATTTAAATCCATCTGTAGTCTAAGCGATACTTTAAAATTGCTTGTCTTAGACATATTGTGTTTAATATGTAGATAGATTACAGTATATACTGGGTGGTAAGAAGTTTGCTTCCAAACCACATGGTTCCGGGCTCATTCTCACTGTGTGGCAACTTGGGCAAGTGTCTTTTTACTGTTATACTATAAACCTCAGATCGATCAATGCCTTGTGAGTGGATTTGGTAGATGGAAACTGAAAGAAGCCCGTCGTATGTGTGTGTGTTTGTGTTTTCCTCCCACCACTTGAGAACCGATGCTTGCGTGTTTACATCCTCGTAACTTAGCAGTTCGGCCGAAGGTACCAATAGGTTCAGTACCGGGCTTTAAAAAAATTAAGTACTAGGGTCCTTCGACTAGAATTCTTCAAGACGGTGACTCGGCATGGCCGAAGTCTAGTAACTGAAACAAGTAAAAGAAGAAATATATGTCTGTATACCGACACACCCATATACAAAGGCCTGGCACAAGCATATACAAGGACACAGGACAAAAACAAACGGTTTTTGTAATGTATACAGAATATAAATACAAGGTTGTGATAGCTTAAAAGTTGGTAAAATGTGCAATTACAGTCAAAATCTAAGTAACTTTAGCTTAAAACATAATTTATAATCTACTTTACATCCAACCTATTATATCCTTTGCATCTTAGAAAACTTTACGAAATATAAACAGGAAACATACATAACTGTTAAAATACCACAAGTGTAAAGAAATCAATGTCAGGTTGTGGAGTAGATTATAGATAATATCTTATGCTGAAGTTCCGCAGATATGCGCAAGAGTACCTCGTTTAACGCTACCCCGATTAGTGTTGATTCGCTTTAGCGTTGTTTTGCTTTGTGATATTTTCAGGAGGATAAAACTATATTATTATAATAATGCTAAAATTTAGGAAATTATCGTTCCCAATGAAGCGTTCGCTCACATACAATGAAACGGTTCACCTAATTTTGTTCCCCGAGAAAAATCAGCTTAACATTTCTACTTGTTGGTAGAACTTCAAACTCTAAAGTCATTGCTCGTTTACCGTTCACAACTATCACAGTTAATATCATTAAATATCACCATGATGGTAATAATATCAGATATTATAGTATCAAAATAATATCAAGATTGCATCTGCCCATGATTTGGAAAGCAAACGAGCGGGTCTGAGTGATGATAAAAATATTCACACACTGTTGGTTTGTTTGATACTTTTGTCAGTTCTGAAATGATATTGCAAAGAAACTTTGAATATAAGGTATTGCTGATGATTGATAATGCTCTAGGCTTGTCCCAGAATCTTGAAATCATACAGATCTGCATTCTGCTTGAAGTATTTTCATTATAATCAAACATCTCTTTGTTGTTTCAGTCCGTGCATCTGTATGGAATTTCTAATATCAAGACCTATTATCTGCGTCACACTTTCTAACAACTTACTGAAGAAACAAAGAATCAAGATAAGCAATTAATCAAGGGTTTGGGAGAAAAAAAACTATCAAATATTGAAAAAGTGTGGGGGCGTTTTGGAACGAAATAGCCAAATACCACGTGAACAGAAATTGAAAGTTTGTACTAATTCCTAGAATGTGGCGACAAATAGCACCAGCATTACTTTACTGGTCATTCGGCTGGCAAACCAAAGGGCGCAAAATGTCAAAGTGAAAGACCTGAAGGAAGATTTGAAATTCATGGTAAGAATTTATTTACTGAAGAACTGCTGGAAATAACAATGCCAAAAGCAGCCGAGAAAATGATCATAGAATCAGTGGTGAATTATTTCTCCCCATCGAATTCCTCATTAGTAATACCACGAAAATTACAGATATCCTCGACCAGTTTGATGAGAATGTCACTAATTGTAAGTGCAACAGTAAGGCAAAGAGATGTGTTCTGGACAAAATACTCTCCTTGACAGAATTTCTTCGCGAGAGAAGTCTTAGCCAAAAACACAGACGATGCTAGATGCATTCTTCAAAAAAGACTCAATACACGAGGAAGCATGCATTCTCAGGAATAGTCTCTCACATCTCTCGTTTCACTCTGTTTTTCAACCGAATTAATGGAGTTTAGGCCTATGTATTCAAGACTAAACTTGATGGCTTTAACCTGTTTCATAGTTTTCTAATAACATTAGATTGTAATTAGCTTCTAATTTTATCATGTTTACATCACATTCTGTAAAATCTCATTTCGTGAAAGTATCTAAAGTTATTCTCACAAGAGCTAGTCTCTGTATTTTTCAACAGCTTTTGGCGATGTCTTTCACATTTATCTATGATTCTGTGGCTATTAAAATTACTGGATCAAGTTTACAATTCAGTTTAATCTATCGCATTATGATCCTGTATAATATTGTTGGGATTAGTAGTAATTATTTTCGGAATATATCTATATAAATTTTACGAACATTTCATGTGTGTGTGTGTGTGTGTGCGCGTGAGCGTGTGTATACAAACATACACCTACATTTAGGCACCTTCCCATACACACGAATATGTAGAATCTCTGCTCATGCTAAAATGTTACTTCTCATGTGCAGATTGTGGAAGTTTGATATTTATATATTTACATAGATAAGTGAAGATTTGAGTGTGTGAATGAGTCACAGCAGAACTGATAGGTGTAAATATACGTTCCTGATTACAGGTGTCTGCCAGTTGCATTAGAACTACTGAGGGTGTGATACGATAAGATTTACTGTATACGTGTGTGCATTTGCATACGTGCGATTTATCTGCCAAATGGCTGCATATGTAAATACATCTGGGAATAGTTATTCGCCGAACAGACAGCAATTAGAAGAGCTTGCCAAATTCTAACATACTGAAGATATGGTTGTATTGACTTACAAGACAGATTAAGTAAATTAACAAGAAAATGTATATTAAGTGAACTAAACAAAGAGAAGTTGAAGAAAACACGATTAATCTCTTTTCCGAGATACGAAGCCTATCTATCTATCTATCTATCTATCTATCTATCTATCTATCTATCTATCTATCTATCTATCTATCTATCTATCTATCTGTCTGTTTATCTGTCTATCTATCTATCTATCTGTTTATCTATCTATCTATCTGTCTATCTATCTATCTATCTACCTACCTACTTACCTACCTACCTACCTACCTACGTATCTATCTACTTACCTACCTTTCACAGTATAGATATAGGTAAACACACACACCCGCACACTCACACTCAGACTGCAGACAGTGAACCACATTGCATGAATGATAGAAATGAAAATATATATGTATGTATGTATGTATGTATGTATGTATGTATGTATGTATGTATGTATGTATGTATGTATATATAAGTCTATTTATGTATATATATACATACATACATAGATCGTTAGCCACTACACACATTTTTTCTCTCCTTGTTTTTTTCTGTGTACCTTTATGTAGAAGAGCGTAGGCTCGAAACGTAAAAGACTTTTTCTATTCCTGAGCGTTATACTAATACATCTGTTTGTTTTGTACACCACCTGTCTTCGTCTATTGTTTTTTTCGTAAACGTTCCCTATATATATATATACGAGGGAGTGGACAAACGAAAGAAGGGCTCTCCACCAATTTATTGGGATTTACATGTATGGATTAAAACTGTTTGATTCAAATTCGTTGATACTCGTGAGTTTCAATCGTGATGCTAGATGAAATACCTAGCCCCCAAGTATACTATTCCCCAAATTTATGTAAAATATACTAAGTTGTAATTTGTCTTTAATTACTCTGAGGAACTCTTAAATCTAGGATCTACTTCATTTATAGCTAGTAGTGGTCGATACAAATCTTATGAATTAAACACTAGGTTCCGTTATAGAAGTACCGAAATGATAGAATGGAACTCTATACTAGATGTCGTCCAAAACAAATTCACCAGATTTTGACTGAAAAGTCTCGACTTTTCATAACCTTTCCGACACTGTTATATTTTAAAACTGGAAATTAGTATAAAGAAAACTATCAATTCTGACAATTAGAAAATCATGACTTTTAAAACTACCAAGATCAAAATTGAAAACAACAACAGATACGAAAATGATGTAAAGCTATATAGTTAGCACTATGCACTTTATTTTTACTGTTATGATTATATGAAAAGCTAATAAAAAGGATATAAAGAAATGTATGTTCTATTTGTCTAGAAACATTATCAGTGTTGATGTTTTTAAAATTAGGTTTAAGCTCTTAAGATACGGTGTAGGAAATACGTTTCTTTCCTAAGGGATTATTACTTGTAAGTAAAAGCTTTAATCTCGTAATCAACACTGAACTACAGACATAAGTAACTGAGATGTTAACGCCTCGCCAATTTCATTTATGGTACATTAAGCAAGTATTTCAGTTAGCTGGCACTACACTTTGGCAATGCACTGTTTTCTTGTATGGTTTTTCATTTAATACATAATCTCAATGTCAATTAAATGAATGTATGGATAAATTTGAGGATATTGTCTAATTAATAAATGGCAGTGGGTGTTTTTCATGTAGATGACGTGTTGAAGCAACTTAATAAAACGTTATTTCTTCGTTGGTGTTATTATGGTGTGAATGTTTTAAAGTCTTAATTATAAAAAAATGGCCGTTTCAATTATATCATAGAAATTATTTAATATCGGTGCTTTCTGAGTAAAACGAATTATAGTGACCTCACGTGAGAGTATTGATTTCTGTTTCGCTTAATGCCTTAAATTCTGCAGGAGAATGTAATCGATTTTATTCGGCTAGTGCATATTTCATTGATCCCTGATTGATAAAAGGCAAAAGTTCTCGAGATTTGAACTAAGAGTGCAAAATGAGCGTAATTCAATACGGCGAACTATTGCTTATACCACTGCACCACCTTAGCATGTCAGGATGCTGAAAACAAAGAGAAAAAGTAATTTGTATGAAATATAAAGGAACCTCACGTGCGGGAGTGACACGTATTAATAAAATATGAAATTACTGAGATATTTGTCGTAATTTAGGATTTGACATTGAAATGAAAGTTCTGACATCTCTGCATTAACATATACGTTTCAGTTTCTGTCATCTTAAATGGGAGGAGTATTTTAGAAGCTTACTTATGAAACTGGAGCAACAAGCCAGCATGCCACAGACAAGATAAAAGCCTATTAATTGTGAACTCATTTCTGGTTTGAATTTTGAGGATTAGTTAATAAAACCATTATTAATATTAGCGTTACGCGAAGACACGTCGCTTATAACAGACGGTAATATACTTTTGTCTTTATCGTCTGAGACTGAGGAGGTGTTAAGGATAGTTTAGGTAGAGACTGTATTGAGAACAGTAGATCTAGCAAGAAAATGTTACTCTCTTCAAGTTGATTCTGTTCTAGAGTCGTGTTTCACGCAATTAAGACGTGATTAATACAATTCTTTATTCTCATGAAATAGCCCTCTCAAATTAATGTTCCTTTTGGAGTTAAGCTTTAAAACCCACATGTTACGAAGAGAAATAGCTAAAAGATGTTAATTTTCATTTTAAGTGTTCAACTTATGAAAATGGCTGCGTAAAAGTGAAACTAAAATACATGAAATAATTTGAATGCAGTGTTGCAAATGTATAACTGAGAGGATGACGCCGAGCGAATTCAATAAATTCAATAAAAGGAATTCAATAAACTCGAAATCGTGTGGCAGACTCAGTTATCCGGAGATATCCACTAGCTTTACTGCTCATCAAACTCTAAAACTGACATTGGATCCTCAAAGAATTTGCAAATAGTAGACTGAATTCTTATGTAATGAGAGATTCCTCTCGTCCGTCTCTTCCGAGTTCATGCTCTTCAATTCGATAAATCATATATCATTTTTACAGAGATGTACTTGCATAGCGAGTGACTTGATCTGAGATCGTGTGCTGGAACGAAAACAATTGCAGCGTGGAAGGTGTTTATGAGCCATTTAAGAAACACACAAAACCGTTAGATTCACTTCAACACATAAATTTAATTTATCATTTTATCTCATATAAAATCCAAGTTAGTAAATTCATATTTTTTTTCAGTGCATCTCAAAACTACTTTTCTTATAAATCCAATTTTGTAACCATGTCATTTATCTTGCACCAGAATCAAGTTACTTTCTTAAATTCTGTTTTCTTTCTCATATTTTATTTACACATAATTTTTCCGTTAATTACTGATATTCCCAGATATTCCTGACATAATTAATTCTCATATATGTAGCGCATGTAGAGATCACTATGATATAAGTATTCGGTCATAATCTCCAGTGCGTGGATAATTTTCTCCTCCGCCGAAACCAATCTCAGAATCCCTGCAGAAGGTCATAGATGCTGCCTGATCTTCTAAGATATAAAGATTGGGGCTTGTTTATGATTTTATTCCCCTTCAAAATATTATGTCCATTATAAAAACAAACTATATCTGACAATGCTTACAGAAAACTAATTCTATTTACTTTAATTTCATGATTCATAATCTTTTGTATTGTACTGTTTCTCAACATTTCTCTTCCTCGTTTGAAATCTCAAAAGTTAAACAGCAGGCAAAGGCGACGAGGACGCTAAAACATCATAAAGGGACGTAACCGAATCCCTAAACACAGTGTGACCGGAGTTCTTTGAATTCCGGAGGAGAAAGAGGAGGAAGAAGGAGGAAGGTAGAGGAGGAGGAAAAGGAAACGAAGAGAAGAAGAAGAAGAAGAAGAAGAAGAAGAAGAAGAAGAAGAAGAAGAAGAAGAAGAAGAAGAAGGAGGAGAAGAAGAAGAAGAAGAAGAAGAAGAAGAAGAAGAAGAAGAAGAAGAAGAAGAGAAGAAGAAGAAGAAGAAGAAGAAGAAGAAGAAGAAGAAGAAGAAGAAGATTTCTTATTGAAGAGCACTTCAAATATTGAATGTTTTTGCGACTATTCTAAGAGCATATAATTCAAATCGTTAAGAAGGCCAAGTTTACAAAGTGGATTAGCGAAAACTCTTAATAACACTTATGAAATTGCACTTGGAAAAAATTAGAAAGGCAAAAAAAAAAAAATAAGAAAAAGAAAAAAGTTTATAAACAGTGAGAAATTAAATATTTGTGGTTAATTTCATTAAGTGAAACCTGATTTATTTATCACTGTAAAATTGTAAAATGAAATAAAAGAACATTAAAAATTTGATGCGATATTTCACCATCATAAGCTTGATGTTTAATGTATGTTAGTAACTTAGCACAAAGTTTTGTTCGTAATAGTCATCAACCGTTCAGTTCAATTCCAGTAATTCAATACAGACATGGAAACATTAAAATGCATATGTAAACTAAAATTCAAACTAATTTTAGGTCGGAAATTATAATCTCCTTGTCAGACTGCCACAAATTTGCATTATTTTCTGAAATTATATAAGATTTGCTTTTTGATAACAATATTAACATATTTGTATTTATTTTTCTGACACGATATTTGAAGTTTATATTCCTAAGTCATGTTTCATAAGTTATAGAATGTTATATGACATAAGATATTTTATAAGTTATGGGATATAGAAAAGGATATTGAAGTTATGATATAGAGGAGAGAAGTCGGTTAGTCAATTCTGGACTGTAGCTATTTTAGATCGAGATAGCTTTATCTTTGAGTCACATTACATCTGCTTCACCTACAAATATTGACCTATATATGTTCAGTCTGATTATCAACAGTATCATTCTCACCAGGGCTGAGGCTGCCTGCTATGATCATGAGAAGTGCCTTTCCATTTATGACCAAATTATGGAAATAAATCTTAGGAAACGGAGGGAAGATAGTTGTCTGTTAATTCCAGAACGTTGTATTTTTAAGTCTGGCAGATGATGATTTCTGCTGTTTCAGTAGACAAAAGACAGAAAGGTGAAAATAAAAAGGGCCAGAATATTCGAAAATTTGAAATGCCCTGCATATCAATCTTTGAATCGACCGTCGATATGCTGCCCATCTCACAAATACACAAAGCAGCTCAAAGGAAGCTTTTAAGCAGTAACTAACATCACTAGAGATATTAATAAAAGAGAATCTAAGAATGCAGAAAGTAGTAACGTTATGGTGAAAAGGAGAGATCATAGGGAGGAGGAAGCAATTGACCAGAACCTAGCTCTGCTACCTATCTCTTCTCTCTGTACGGAATCCCACTCTCCTTTCCCTTAGTTACAATGGTCACGTTCGTAAGGTTCTAGCAAGCGTTTGCCTGCCCTTTTCCCGTCTGGCTTATCTCCTTTTCCTGTTTAATTTATTTCTAGTTTAATCCAGAGGATTACTTTCGACAAAAAGAAAAAGAAAAAGAAAAAGAAAAAAGTTTATAAACAGTGAGAAATTAAATATTTGTGGTTAATTTCATTAAGTGAAACCTGATTTATTTATCACTGTAAAATTGTAAAATGAAATAAAAGAACATTAAAAATTTGATGCGATATTTCACCATCATAAGCTTGATGTTTAATGTATGTTAGTAACTTAGCACAAGTTTTGTTCGTAATAGTCATCAACCGTTCAGTTCAATTCCAGTAATTCAATACAGACATGGAAACATTAAAATGCATATGTAAACTAAAATTCAAACTAATTTTAGGTCGGAAATTATAATCTCCTTGTCAGACTGCCACAAATTTGCATTATTTTCTGAAATTATATAAGATTTGCTTTTTGATAACAATATTAACATATTTGTATTTATTTTTCTGACACGATATTTGAAGTTTATATTCCTAAGTCATGTTTCATAAGTTATAGAATGTTATATGACATAAGATATTTTATAAGTTATGGGATATAGAAAAGGATATTGAAGTTATGATATAGAGGAGAGAAGTCGGTTAGTCAATTCTGGACTGTAGCTATTTTAGATCGAGATAGCTTTATCTTTGAGTCACATTACATCTGCTTCACCTACAAATATTGACCTATATATGTTCAGTCTGATTATCAACAGTATCATTCTCACCAGGCTGAGGCTGCCTGCTATGATCATGAGAAGTGCCTTTCCATTTATGACCAAATTATGGAAATAAATCTTAGGAAACGGAGGGAAGATAGTTGTCTGTTAATTCCAGAACGTTGTATTTTTAAGTCTGGCAGATGATGATTTCTGCTGTTTCAGTAGACAAAAGACAGAAAGGTGAAAATAAAAAGGGCCAGAATATTCGAAAATTTGAAATGCCCTGCATATCAATCTTTGAATCGACCGTCGATATGCTGCCCATCTCACAAATACACAAAGCAGCTCAAAGGAAGCTTTTAAGCAGTAACTAACATCACTAGAGATATTAATAAAAGAGAATCTAAGAATGCAGAAAGTAGAAAGTAGTAACGTTATGGTGAAAAGGAGAGATCATAGGGAGGAGGAAGCAATTGACCAGAACCTAGCTCTGCTACCTATCTCTTCTCTCTGTACGGAATCCCACTCTCCTTTCCCTTAGTTACAATGGTCACGTTCGTAAGGTTCTAGCAAGCGTTTGCCTGCCCTTTTCCCGTCTGGCTTATCTCCTTTTCCTGTTTAATTTATTTCTAGTTTAATCCAGAGGATTACTTTCGACAAAAAGAAAAAGAAAAAAGAAAGGATCCTGAATTTCGCATAAATTTTGTAGTTGGATTAATGCCTTATATCCCAACTGTCGCTTAGACTGGAAATGATCTGTACTAAAGCAGTTGTTCCCTGAAAGGAATCCGCACTTTGCTCAAGAACTGCTTTAAACCAACGTTAATGAATACTAAATATTTTTTACGACAATCGAAATGATGACAAAGTCTCATCTTCACCTGGTCTTTTATGAGCCATTCATGAAATAGTGTTCGTTTTTTTTTAGCCTGGTTAGTCTTCGTTGCATAAACTTTTTCCGAGATATTTCACTGTTAAATTAAATGCCGACATGCTGAAGCAAATTTCAAGATGCTTACTTTCTTCTAAGCTTCTCATTCTGTCGAGTAAAGTTTGGCAAACTGTTATACATGAATATTTTCTCTATTTGTTTTTTAGACGCCGATGTTGATGGTGGGGGTGTGCTGTTAAAAAATCAAGAAAATATGTTTAGAATTTATTCCTGTTATTCTCATTAAATTCTTGCTTCTGGTAGTCGTTCGAGAATTATGAATATGAATAACCGCTCCCTTTACAGACAATCCCAAGAAGAACTAAGTTTACTGTCCCAGTATGGCGACTATCGTAGAGAGGAAACAAGCGAGTTGAGTGCGCGACCCAGTTTCAATTCCCAGTGTTGCTTATATGATTCCATTGATATTGCTGCTGTACCATTTTCAAAGGCATGAAAGTTAGGAAGCGTTTCATAATGGCTTATTGATTTATCTGAAGTCAAAATCTATCGATTGATATTAGCAGAATAATAACTGACTAATTAAATCAGATAGATGATACGGACATCGCCAATCGATTGAATCTTGTTCCGAATGAAACGTCAATGGTTTGATCCACATCAAGTCATTCTACATGGTGCCAGACGGAGGGACTGAAATTCTGTGGAAGTATGGAATAGAAAATTTTAATAAAGAAGTGTTACATTAAATTACTGACTTCAAACTAACATCAACTTGAAATATAGAAATATTGGAAGCATTCCAATTGTTCCATTACACACCACTACAGAACCCTGTACTGATACACTCGCTCTTTCAATGCTTTACTCTTACATAATTTCGTTACGTTTCTGCTCTACCTTCCACCTCTGCACGACATTGCACAACTACACTACACTGCAGTACACTAAAAAAGTCTATAATGGTTTTCTGCCTACGTAAGCTAGAAAATTAGAATCAACAATAACGATTGTAGTAAAATATGAGTAACAATGAAATGCTAGAAAAATAGTGGTGGTAGTGGCGATGACGATGATGATTATGATGATGGGAAGGGCAAGGAGGAAGTTGGCTTTTGTTTTCATTAATATTTGATGTGGCATTTGAGTTTAAAATCACGTGCTGAACATCAGGATGAAATATATATATATATATACATACAGAGAGAGAGAGAGAGAGAGAGAGAGAGAGAGAGAGAGAGAGAGAGAGAGAGAGAGAGAGAGAGAGACAGACAGAGACAGAGATTGATAGACATACATACATACGAGCATGCATACATACACACATACATGCGTATAGTTTGCTGCCCCTCCTTGACCAGTGAGACTGATGTCAATAATGTTCTTTTTTCTTTCTTTTTTTCGTACAAGAAGGATAAAGCAGCAGCTATTCTACGAGAGAAGGAAGAGCAGTAAAGAATGTTTTAAATGCATAAATGTAATATTGCTCAGTTGACAGTCAGCGAGTCCCTCGATCAGATAATTATAGGGGTGAATAGAAAAACGACCAGTTCCATAGTATGTTTAAGACAAGCGATTATATGACTACAAGAACGTGTTGCGTTGTGCTGTTTGTGCGAAATCATTATTAACCATTAGACTTTAGTACTATCTCTCCTAACGAAAAACATTTTTCTTTCGTTAATCCTCATTGAACCGAAAGATTACTGGTTTAAGAAATTCATTTCAACACCGATAGTATTTAAGAGTGATATATATGAGTTTAACTGACAATCTCGAAAATGTAAATATATATATATATATATATACACACATTTTCGAGATTGTCAGTTAAACTTTTAGAGGCAGTTAATATTTATGACTTTATTTCCTTCCCACCCCCACCAAGTAAATGTATCAGGTCTGTTATTTTGGCACTTGGTGACAGCTTTGTATGGAATGTTCCACAAATATTCTTTATGTTGTTTTGCATTTATTTAATAACAACGACACTGTTTATATATAACCTAATTACAAACGAATCATCGATGTTTCTGGTGAAGTATTGGAAAAAAAACAGCTATGTCATCGATCCGTGATAGGAGTGACACGATGTCATACAGCAAGAAGAGCTAAAACCATTGTAAACGTAACATCTAAAAACAACTGCTATGGCTACAGAACAGCGACCACAACTGCGGCGATAACAACAACAATAACAATATCAACATGATAATGTTGAACACGATGATGATGATGATAACGATGATGATGATGATGATGATGAGGAGGAGGAGGAGGAGTTGGAGGAGGATGGTGATCGTGTTACTGGTTATGATTTCTTTATTTGCCACAGGGGTAACAAATAGAGGACATTAAAAAGAAAAATTACGAAAAACAGCGGGGGTTTAATAATAATGATAATAGAGTGATGTCATGTACCGAGTATCATTGGACGGTGCACATTCTACTAAGAAATCTGATAGCTATGTTCATGTCATTAGAGGGTTCCCTCTGGTGTCTATTTTGTTTCAGAGCTCTATTGAAACTCCATTATTGCCGACACTTGAAAAACAAGGCCAGCTTTCTACTTCTCAGATGCTTTTCTCATTGCTCCTCGGTTTTCATTTCAGCTACATGAACATTAGATTATTATCGTCGTTGTTTTCTTCTTTTCTAATCGTTTGTTTTTTTAGTTTTGTTTTTTGTTTCACGAATAATTTCTCGGGAATTGCAGCTTTTTTTTTCTCCGGCATTCTTAAATATTCAGTTGATTTCAATATTACCTTTCTTAAAAATTATCATTATTATCATCCTTAATAGGGTTATTAATTATTTGGGCCGCCGGTGGAACAATCGAAAGAGTATTAAAATCTATCTGTGATTACTAAAATAACCAGTCACTGTGTTGGTTTAACTAATTGCCCTCCGCCAAAATATGTAATTTTGTGCTCTAAATGAAAAAAATTATTATTATTTCATTTAGAGCACAAAATTACATATTTTGGCGGAGGACTAAGTGGCTGTATTCTGAGCATGCACTAGGCGGGTGGAGAACACAGTGGGGAGAGCGTCACCCTACTGAGAAGGTTCACATTCTTTTCTTTATACCGTTGCCTTTGATACTTGTTTTTTCATACTTGATTCTGTATCAATGCCAATCTTTCTCTAGTGTACCCTTCTAATGTTTGCTCATTTCGTCCTTGTGGAAAATGATCAGTGGGGAAAATATCATGTAATATTTCAATTACCTCCTTTTACATTTTGATTTCGACTCTCTATGTTATTGACCTTGCTATCCCTCTCTAATCAATCGATTCTATCCATTCTTTTATTCTACGCACAAGGCTACCATTAGAGAAAAATTGTACAAAGTCCTTCCACAAATACAAAATATTCATAACTCTCAAAATACTGCCATAATAAACTAGATTAACAACGAAATAATCGCTATGAAAGAACTTGAGCAGGAACAGACCCACCAAATACCTAGGAATAAATTAAGGCTCTGGCATTCAGCATGCATACATGAAGGAGTAGATCAGGAAGGAATGTTATAGGAGAGTTTGGGCAGCTAAATGCACATAATAAGGTGTCAGTCATAAATTCTTTAGTAGTTCCAGTTGTTATTTATAGCTTCCATGTGCTAAACTGGAATATCAGTAAAATAAATAAAATTAGTTGAAAAATCCACAAGCTGCTGATTTGAAATAAAATACCCTACCCAAAGGCAGACGTGGATCGTCTTTACCTTCCCATGGCCTAAGGAGATCGAGGCTTGATCCAATTGGAACTTTCTTACAAAAGCTCTTCAACTGGACTGGCAAAATATCTTAAAACAATTAACGACAGGATGCTAAAACTCGTTGAAAGTCACGAGAAGCGTAAGAAGTTTCGTTCCGTTTTGAAGGAGGGTAAAATATTTGCTATTGATTTCATGAATGATACCCAGGCTGAATAGCCAGAATGAACTGTGGCGACTGTCATTGCAAAGCAAGTAAAATTGATGGCAACGAAAAATGCGCATGAACAATTTGCTGGTTGATAGAAGCAGAAACCTCTTCATGGCAAATAGGTGGAGCGTAGTAAACAGCACATTCATCAGTGGCTACGAAGAGTAGAGTTAAAGGCAGAAATCAAAGGCTTCATTGTAGTTGATCAAGTTCAAAGATTATTGACTCGGCACTACCAAGCCAATATGATAAAAATGAAGTAGATCCAAAGTGCTGATATAGCAATGATGAAATTGAAACAGTGGACCACATAATTTCAGGATGTAAATTTTTAGCATCAGTAGAGGATAAATCAAGATACAACAGAGATAGTCAACACTGGTTAATATGTCGACATTAAAAAGTCAACACTGGTTAATATGTCGACATTAAAAAGTCAAAACAAATAATATAAGCATCAACCTGAGGCTATAACTGAGGGAGAAAACGTAACGATTCTTTTGGAACTTTCGAGTACATACATACATACAAAACTATTAAAGCTAATAAACGGTGAACCACCTAATCTCTAAATATAAAGTTTTAACACCAGTAGAGTTGGTCAAAACCTATAATGCTTAATATGTCGGTATTATAAAATCATTACTGTCCACAAGTGGTATAAGCATCATGCTGAGACAGTAACTGAGGGAGAGAATGTAACGGTTCCTTGGGACTTTCCTGTATATACATACAAAACCATCAAAGCTAATAAACTGGATAGTGTTCTTAAAGGCAAAAGTAACAGTGATCATATATCCCGGCAAAAGAATTTGACAAGGCCAGAAAATATAGATTTGCTCATTGAAATTGAAAAAATACAGCGTCTCAAGGCGGTTAAAATACCAGTAATTGCGGAAGCACAGAGAGTGATAAAAAAAAAAAACTGAAAATCATTTGAGAATGATCCCTGGGTTACCGTCCCTGCAAGAGTGCAAAAGATTGTTTTAGCTGCTTTGGCACACGCATTAAAAAGATAATGGAAATAATATTGTCTCCATAACTTTATTTTATTTTGTAATTGAACAATGCAGTGTGTTTATTTGAATGTCCCATCAAGATATACAGTGAGCTTCTTTATCCTTGGTGTCGGGAAGATACTTTGCAACAAATGGAAACAAAATTGAAAGGAAAAAACATTCATAATAATAATCGTTCAGAAATACACGCATATAATGCTTATAAATGCACACATTCAAACAATACACGCACACACAAACACACACGCATACACACACACACACACACACACACACACACACACACATATATATATATATATATATAATATATATATATATGTATGTATGTATGTATGTATGTATGTATGTATGTATGTATGTATATATATATATAATATATATATATATAAACATACATACATATATGTATGTATGTATGTATGTATGTATGTATGTATGTATGCATGTATGTATATATATATATATATATATATATATATATATATATATATAAACATACATATATAAGCATGGATACATGCATGTAAACATGCATAATAGAGAGAGAGAGACAGTTACACATACGTCGAAACCAAACGTAGTGTATAAAGCAAGAGGTTGAGCATTGGGCTATGTAGGCCAGCATGGAAAAAGGAACTTAACCATTGGTACAGTTAAATTAACATGAATATTTCCAATTTTGTACAGGGATATCTTGATTGCCACACTTGTCTATACTAATAAAGAAAATGTTCTCGGTCTAACACTGATAGCAATCTACTATCATTATTGTTCTGCATCAGTGCCCTTTTCCTCTCCTCTTTCTATAAGATATATTGCTGTTTGTGTTGGTGGTGTTGGTGATATTAGTGATGCGGTTATTTTGGAGATGGTTTTGCATGTGAAATGACCCTTATGTTTTAATTAATCATGAAAGCATAAGGAAAAATAGCTTTACTGGATTCACTTTTAGCAGACAGAGATACTAGCTGAATATGAATGTTACTATGTGTCAAGCGTTATTGCCCATTTAAACATCAAACTGAAAATAAAGCAGGACAGGTGTCAGTAGATTTATCAGAATTCGAAGTTGATATTTTTTTACAGCAAGCGGTGTCCTGCGAAGTAACTATTTTGTATAATTTTTGAAACTGACAGCGGCGCCCTTCCTGCCGGAGTGAGTGAACCCCAGGAATGGTGAACTCTACTTTCATTTAATGAATGCCATTAATTCTTTTCAGAACATGAAAGTTGTGAATTTCTATTTACTTTCTGTGAAATATAGGTTTATTGCACTTAGTATTTAAACAATGAAATTAATATCGATTTGTAAGTGGCATTAGGCCATATGTATGGCATAAAGAGAGGTATAGTCAAATAGAGTCAGCCCAGTACTTAACCTGGAGTTCTTTTGTCGAAGGCGGAAGAAGAAATTTCGATCCCGGTCGTATCTGAACGTGGAACGTAAACAGACTTAACTAAATACCACAATGCATTATGTCACATACTTTTTACCACTTCTCTTTACCATTTCTGCCAACGAACAAGCCTGAAAGGAATCAATGTTGCAAACAGTGAGATCAGTAACTAGAAAAAGCAACAATACTATATCCACTTGTCAATCTATCTATCTATCTATCTCTATCTATCTATCTATCTATCTATCTATCTATCTATCT
>NC_043019.1:24542713-24560213 GCF_006345805.1 Octopus sinensis | reverse complement strand
CGATGGAAAATACAAAAATAAATCCCAAAGCCTTCTAGACGTTTGCGAAAGAATCTGCCTCGGTGCATTACAAGATAAGACCAGCTAACTGGAGACCACAAGAGGATAAATGAAATGCTAAACAAACAATTCCAGAGTGTCTTCACTTCTCCACTGGGAAACATGCGAATAAGCGAGCTTAAAGAGTTTTTTAACACTGTGGACCTACACGAGGAAGAAGCGACCATCGATTGCATAGACATAAGAGAGAAAGATGTAATATCGGCCATTGGTGAGAAGAGCTCAAACTCAGCAACGGACCCGGATGGATTTCCGGCTGTTTCCTAAAAACATGGAAGATAGCTCTCGCAAAGCCATTGCAGATATTTATTCAGAGTTTCCTTTCATGTAGAAAACTATCAAACTGTTAAAGGAAGGTATCATATGTCCTGTCCAGAAAGGAGGAAGCAAAGCAGAGGCTAAACATTACAGACCTATCTCTCTGACTTCACATGTTAGCAAGGTCATGGAACGCATCGTCAAGAGACTGATCACGTTGCTGGAAGAGAATAACTTGTTCACAAACACACAACATGGTTTCTTCCTCACACGTGTCACTGCAACGTTACAACTGGGTGTTAAACCACTCAAATGTGGACGTGATATATCTCGACTTTGCCAAGGCCTTTGACAAAGTTGATCATGGGATGATATTTTAGAAACTACATGACCTTAGTATCACTGGAAGATTGGGAGAGAAGCTGCACGACTTTTAAAAGACATAAGTGAGACAGTTAAAAGACATAAGTGAGACAGTTAAAAGACATAAGTGAGACAGCCAACGGTGCCCCCTCTGGGAAGAGATCAATCCACAGCGGAGTTCCTCAAGGAAATGAACCTGGACCGCTACTTTTTGTGCAATCCCAGAGTTAGAATCGGTGTGCGACCTGGGAATCTACATGCGTAATGATGCAACGTTTCATGTACATATTACCAAGATGGCAACGTAGGGTAGGCGAGCAGCTGGATGGATTCTTAAATCATTCAGAACCAGAAATAAAGATACCTTGCCACTCCTATGGAGAAATTTTATTCTTAGTCATCTGGATTACTGGTCCAACCTGGTGGCGAAACTTGAGAAAATCCAGCGCCACTACACAAAGAAGATTGACTCGGTGAAGCAGTTGAGCGACTGGGAGAGGCTAAAAGAACTGAAGCTTTAATCCCCGGAGAGAAGGCGAGAAAGATATGCAATGATATATAACCCTAACCCTAACCTTGGAACGTCTAGATCCCAACTCTAAACTTAAAAGCTGTACCAAGCAACGAATTTAAGGAACTGCATGATACCAAAAATCCCGCCTTTATGTCTCTAGTACTGCAACAACTTGGGTTTTAGGGGTTTGCAACCGTTTAATATCCTGCCAATCAACCTCAGAGATTTGCGAGGTGTAGATGTGGAGATCTTAAAAATGCATCTGTACAAATTTCTCCCTGGACAGGAGACACAAATAGGAGCTGCTTCGTCCAACTCGCTTCTTCACCAAAACTATGACAGAAAGCAGACACAAACACACTCTTCGTACCTATTTTTAATCAAATTAGCCACGTGAATTGACGCATATTCATTCTGGAAGATTATGTTAACATCAAGGAATGATTCCCCGAAATGTGGAAAACGGGTGAAAGACGATTCATCTGAAAAGATGACATTGTTCTATTCAGACATTGACCACTTGTGTTAGTCTGGACACCCTTGTCCGCTTATCAAATCTCATGGAAGGCAGAAGAGTTTTAACAACTGCCGCCCCACACCATAATATCCAGTAAAGGGATGGTTTTGCTCTGTTGTCACTTTTTATGCCACTGTGAAAAGTTTTCTAGATACATTTCGCTATTTTGTTTTACTTAGGTTTTAGAATGCGAACAGGATTTTAGAGACTCTACCCCTCGAACTCTCAATCAATTCAGCAGTTTCAAAGACTGAAACTTCACTCATTCACACTCCAACAATTACTCTCTTTTCGGGATCAGACTGGTTATACACTTTAACTGTTCATCTTTTAAGTGGTCAGTCCTCTAAATTTTATATATATATATACACACACACACACACACACACACACACACATATATATATATATATTATATTATATAGATATATATATTATATATATATATCTATATATATATATGTGTGTGTGTTGTGTGTGTGTGTGTGTGTTGTGTGTATATATATATATATTATATATATACATACAAACATACATATATATAAAACAAGCAAGAGATGGCTATAGATATGAACAATTTTGAATTCGTCATAACGCTAAAAGAAAAGATACCTAAATAAAGTGGTGTTTTCAGTATTTTGTCAAACACGAGCGCAAACGTGGAGTAGATGAAGCAGGGACAACTAGAGAAGGGGAATATTCTTCATGTTGTATGTCTCGTTTCTCTGTTTGTTTTTTTGTTTCGATGTTCCCAAAAAAGTTCGTTTCTATGTTTTTGTTTTTATGTTTTCGTTTCTCATGGTGTTCATAGTCTTTCAATGTGCTGTACCCATATACGGATATATATGTAGGTATGTACATATATGTATATATTATATATATTTAATCTATAATATATATATATATATATAGATTATATATATATGTGGGTGTGTGTGTGGGTGTATACATATACATACATATATATATACACTATATTAATATATGTATATATATATATATATATATATATATATATATATATTATATATATATATATATAAATATAATATATATATATACAAACATCTTATTTGTGTTTATTTAACAAGGCTACCAATGGTTTCATAGGGAGATATATTCGCAATTGTTGAAGAGTGCTGCATGCAAGTTTTGGTACTCATCTAAATGTTGGATGGTAACTGCGTGTATTCCTACGCATACACACACAGGCATAAATACAAACACTTATACGCACATACACACACACACATATATACGTACATACGAACATACGTACGTAGATACATACACACACATACCTACGTGCGTACATACATACAATAATGAATACGTGTATATACATACACACATACATATATATACATATATATGAATTTATAACGCCTATATTATATATATATATATATATATATATATAATATATATATATATATATATATATATATATATATATAAATAGCAGAGTGTTTTTCCCTTGTTAACAATTAACACGGAAAGAGAAGGGATTTAGTGAATGTTAAATATAAAAGAAAATTAATGTTTAAATTGTATATAATTATAGAGATTACTTTTATGAACTAAAGGTGTGTTTTTGCCAACGTTTACATCGGTATGCACGCTCTATAACCGTGTTTACTAGGGGATTTTTAGAAAAAATAATGAAAAATAGTTCAGAATTACAGGGAAGACAGAATTCCTTGCCTTTGTCATAAGGTATCGAGATTGAGAGAATCAACCATTCTAAATTAAATTGTTCATTCTGGTCTTTTAGATCCCAAATTAATTTACTGAGCCCAGCCCTGTTACGTTTATTCCTATCCCTAAATGTTGAGTAATGGATAGAAATTCTTTTAGATAACTCTAACGACGTGCTTCCAATGTAAAATCGTACTTTATTACGAGTACTGATTATAAACTGGTATAAAGAATTTTAAAGTTTAGAGTTACTTGACATAAACCTAATTCTGTTGGAATTGACTTCAGATACAATAACCTTGTTATTAATATATCTAGAGGGCTGGCTTGTATTAGCTAAATTAATGTTAATATTAGTAAATGTATTAATATTTAACAGTTTGTTATCATGTGAAGAAATAATTTGTAAGAGATTGTTTGTGTTGGATAAACCAATCCTAACTGTATATAAATTGATAATAGAGTAATACCTAGAATTCTTTAGAAAATTTCTAACAATAGCTTGACGAAATTGCAGTGGGAGATTAGATTTACTTCTTCTCCCGTATGGAACAATGAACCAAATATTTTTACTACCATTTATCTTATTTTTAGTGTAATTATTTTTGAAAGCCTTACATTTACTTTTAGAATGATAATAGGGGATTAAATAAGGGTTATCTCCCTTCATGCGCTTTGTATCGGTGCATAAGTTATGCTTGTTATCGATAATTCTTTTTTACAACTAGATTTCATATCTACATTATTGAACTTAGAATAAGACTGAATAAAATCAATGTAGAAAATTTTCTCTGTATAACCTGCTTTAAGTAAGGCAGAGTTATAAAATTCAGCGTTATCATTGAAAATGTCAACATTAGCAGATAACTTAAATAATCTAAATGAAATATTCTTAACTAATTTCGTAGTAATTCTCCTAAAATGATTACTAAATTTGCTGAATTACTTAAGATTGGTCAATGGTTTATGATATGGGAAGAGTTATTGTGTAAATTAAGCGCAATATCTAAAAAGTTGGCCTTCGTCATCAAAAACGATGTTTAAGCCCATTCAACAGAAAAAATTAACTAAACTATTCTTAACCTTTTGTACCTTTTGGTTGGAAACATTTTGGAGGTAAAGTAAACAATCAATCAATCAATCACTCAATCAATAAATCAATCAATCAACATATATATATATATATATATATATATAATATATATATATATATATATATGTGTGTGTGTGTGTGTGTGTGTGTGTGTGTGTGTTTGGTGCGTGTGTGTGTGTGTGTGGTGTGTTGTGTTGTGTGTGTGTGTGTGTGTGTGTGGTGGTGTATATCTGGAAAGAAGCTTGCTTCTCAAACACATAGTTCTGATTTCAGTCCCACTGCGTAGCACCTTGGGCAAGTGTCTTCTTCTATAGCCTCGGACTGACCGAAGCCTTGTGAGTGGAATTGGTAGACGAAAACTAAAGAAGCCCGTCGTATATATGTATATTAATACGTGTGCGTGTGTTTATGTGTCTGTGTTTGTCTCCTACCATCGCTTGACAACAGATTGTGGTGTGTTTACATCTCCGTAACTTAGCGGTTCGGCAAAAGAGTCAGATAAAATAAGTACTAAGCTCTGGGGCCGAATGCTTGAAGCAAACAGACAAAACAAAACAATAACATCAAATCAATGTAAAAAAAAAACCCAAAACATTCATAGTAAGAGTATTTTTGACGCAAATGTAAACACTTTCATGCTACATCAATAGAAGGGAAAGACAAAAATAAAAACAATCAAAATAGTGCTACAGCCTTATTAAGTATATACAACGGAATCTTTCTTGCAACAACACAAACAGAGATCCACAAAAAAGGTATTAAATGTTAATCTTACCTTCGTGAAGTTACTGAAAATATACAGTACAACAGACCAATGTAGCAGATTCGGCTTCAAGGCTTGTGCAGTGGAGACCATAGACAGTTCTGCATATCCTGTAAAGTATTTTCAGCGCGCTGATATTTAATATATATATATACATATGTACATGGCGAGAAAGGAAGATACATTAAAATGTATACATAAATATTATATAATATTAATATATATATATATATTATATATATATATATAATATATATATATATTATATATATATATATATATATATATATATATATATATATATTTATATACATACATGTATATCTACAAATATATATATATATATATGTGTGTGTGTGTGTACTTATATGTTTATATATATATATATATATATATATATATATATGGTGCGTATATATATACGTATATAAAGAAGAGAGAGAGAGAGGGTCTTTATGAATATAATCTCTTCCAAGCCACACCCAAACTCCACATAAAGGCATGAAACGATGTTTTAGTTATCCAGCCATCTATAGCAAATACATAATTTTAAATGCATACGTATATATGTGCATGTGTTGTGTATGTGGGCATGCGTATGTCTTTTTTGTGTTTGAGTGTGAGCGTATGCACGTGCGTGTGTGCTTTTTCCTATTTTCCTACATTTTTTTTTCTGTCAATCCACGTTACGTTTTAGCAAAAATATAAGAAATATTATTTTCTCTGTTGAACAAGGAAATTTGCAAACTACGTGAAATTCACACATGGACATTAACGAATCGTTTGTTCACGCTCTGCCAGCTTCTTCTCAGTACGGTGCGTGTTCTAATCGTGGTTTGTTCAAAAACAGTTTGTTATTCAATTTCTTCCCTTAGAGAACCGTTAATACACACACACACATGCACACACACTCTTAAAGAAGCGTGTATATATGTATATATGTGTATGTATATATAAAACAAACAGGCATGCATGCATGCATACATGCATACAGACATACATATACATATACGAAGTTAAGACATGTTTTTCGGATTCTCATTGATAACACCTACACCCACCCGCCCTCACACATCCACACACAGACACAGACAAACACACACACACACACACACACACATACACGCATATATAAATTTCTTGTCTTAGAGAACCGTTCATTCATATATACATACACACATGCATATATATATTTTTTTATTCTTTGATAACGAGTGGTAAAAAATTGCAATTAGGGCCGCTTTACGCTACCTGGAAGGGCAGCGGCAAAAGAAATTAATAATGCAAAAGACCCAGGAACTGTCTACGAACCTGTGGTACAAAAAATGGTTCAGACATTTCAAGGAAGGAGACAACCAGCGTCGAAGACAAACCAAGGTCAGACAGACGTTCTAATGTGGAAGATTAAACATTGCTTGAAGTGTTTGAACAACAGCCAAGCACAGGCACGCGTCCATTGTCGTCAGAATTTAGTTCTCCACAAAACAGCATCAATCGACTCCTCCATAGGGTCGGCCTTGTGAAAAGACTCTGTCGAGAAACTCCCATGAAGTGGCTAATGTTCAGGCTCAACGACGTGTGAACCTCCCCATAGAACTGCTGGAAAATTCTCGAGGGGCCCTCTTTGGCGTTGAATTGTAATGTGGATGAAAAATGGATCTATTTTCGCAATCCTGTTAAGAAATCAAGGGCTTCGTTCTGGCTTGTTGTCAAATAAGGGCGGTTTAAACAGATCATGTGTGTTCGGTGGAATTTTGAGGGGTTGTTGCACTTTGAGTTTGCCCCAAGTGGTTATACTATGAATGCTAATCTTTGTGTTCAACATCTGCACCGAATATATGATGCTTTGAAAGCCCGCTAATCGGCATTAGTCATACGAAGACACTCACTCGTAGAGCATGACAATGTCCCAGCTCACACTGCCATTGGAATCAAACGCAAACTTAAGGAACATGATGGGCTGGAAGTGCTGCTTCATCCTGCCTACAGTCTTGACATTCCACCATCACAAATGCTACCTTTTCTGACCCATGGCTCGTTTTGTGCAAGGACGGAGATTGAACAACGTGGTGGGAGTTGAAAATGGATGCAAGCTGTTTTTTCATCTACACCAGTCAAATGGTATGAGCGTGGATT
Organism: Octopus sinensis; assembly: GCF_006345805.1. Classification (NCBI taxonomy): domain Eukaryota; kingdom Metazoa; phylum Mollusca; class Cephalopoda; order Octopoda; family Octopodidae; genus Octopus; species Octopus sinensis. Next base: position 24,552,811 of record NC_043019.1, on the reverse strand, counting down.
GAGCTTCTGTATACATTCACACTCCGATTGCATCGTATACTTGCTCAGGGTAAGCAATCCCACTGTAATTCATCTGCTAGGTAAATCCTAGCAAACGCCAAAATGTAAAAAGTTCTTTTACATTTTGGCGTTTCTTGAGAACACACTTTTTTTAAGGCGATTTGACGTCTATTTCTAGCGTATAGAAATTCCACTTTAGTGGTCATTCCTCTTATTAATTGTAAAATAATTTTTAAATCTTCGGTTCTTTTGAATATGCTAGACCACTGTGTTAAATTGATGTTGATATCAATTTCTACCCTCAGTATTTTAATATATATATATATAATATATAATATATATATATAATATATATATATATATATATATATATATATATATATATGTATATATGTATGTATGTATGTATGTATGTATGTATGTATGTATGATGTATGTATGTAGTATATTTGATGCGTAATAACAATTATACCAAGATTACAATAATCTAGGACAGTAATAACTGCCTCTCCTAAAAGATGCACCTTGAATACACACACACATGTATGTGTGTGTGTTAATCACCAACGCCCTCAGTCCTAACTAAGAATGACTTGGCCTCGTCTTGTCCCATAATTTCGCCAACGGTTTTATTCGATCCCGACACCCTTTTGCTCATGATACAGCACTGCGTTTTTTGCCTTGTATCTACTTCCAACTGATACCAACATAGAGATTAGTAGAGGAACTATGTCGTCTGTAGAAGGCACTAATTTCGATTCTCTTAGACAATATTAAAACTCATTTTCGTTTGCTATTTTATATATAATTCCATAACTTGATAATGAGTGGTTAAGTCCCCCGCTGACAAGGTGTTGATATTAGCTTGTTTGTTTAAGGCATCTATTTTGCACGATCACAGTTGCACTGTTATTTTGGTATGTGATTAGTAAGGCAATTACAGCTTACAGTAGAATTTCGTTTCCCGTAAGCGATGTTAGAACATACTACCTTCTTATATATGCAAGGGGGTACCCAAAAGTAATCGGCGTCATCGAGTGAGATCGTACTACCACGTGGTGCGTCCTTGTTTTGCAGTGCTCCTCTCCGCTTCATCGATTTTTGCGATGACTGAAGTGAAAGAACAACGTGCTTCCGTGAAATTCTGTTTTCTGCTGGGGAAAACGGCGACCGAAACAGTTGTCATGATACAAACAGATCACTAGAACGCTGCCATGAGCATAGGACAAGTTTACGAGTGGTTTTCACGCTTTAGGAACGGTCACTTGTTGCTTGAATATATTATTGAATATATTATTGCTTATATATATTATTGGTAATGATATTTGATATAATATTTAGTCTTGTAGTTTTACTTTCTGTGTTCCAATATTTCAGGGATAATAATATAATACGAGTTGTATACTAGGGCTCAATTGAACTGACAGACCACTTATAAATTTTGGCATGTTCCACTGGAAGAAATTATCATTACCTTATTTTAAGACTGCGCAGTTGCGCAAGACCATAAATTCTTATCTAATTCCACTGAGTTCTCGTTTCATGTCAAAGATGTGAAAGCTTACTACAATATGAAATTGATGTTAAACAAAGTTCAATTCAAGTGTAAGTATCCGCATTAATTGACAGCCGCTAAAATAGTTGACACATTAAATCTGGACAGGTCGTAAGGCCAATTTACACATATGATATATATTGCTTCTAATGCCGTTAGTCCAGTAGAATTAGAAAGAATCTTCTGCAGAGTTGACGCAGCTGTTTGCCATCTTCAGTTGGGGCTATTGCATCTCATTAACCATTAATAATCATTAGAAAAGGGGTGAAGAATGCCCTTAAGTTACATTTTTTTACTACTATTAAATATAGGATGTTGCCTTCGTCTACTCAAAATGAATGAATGAATTATTTTTAACTATTCTAATAATGTCAGTTCTGCTTGATAGTGTACGGACGAAATGCACATAAAAGACCGTCGGAAATAGTTTCAATTCTTGGTTATACCATTCTCACTTCATCTACTTCAATTACAATGTTGGTAATGGTATTTACATTGCACTATTGGTGTTTTCCTGATTATCAATTGTCTTAATAAATTAGAGAATACATGGGTCTTGCTCCTGTTCTGCATGTTCTGGCTTTCTTGTTCCAGAGTAAGCAGACTAGTTGGATTTTTTCAAATGAGATTGTAGCATAGGTACTTCAAACATTCTGTCCGTTTCTCTTAATTCAACTTCTGTACGTCTGTTCGTTGCTACTTTCGTATTCAGTAGTAGTTGTAACTCTTTTCCCTACCCGCACTTTTTCTCTACTATTTCTCTAAACACTGTCTTGCAGTTCTTAGCTTTTTTATGTCCAATTTCATCCTTCTCCGATTTTGGTCATTTTTTATCGTCACATTTGTCTACAATGTCACTCGACATCTGAAACTGCTCATCCTTCTACTCTTCTCTTGTAAACAATATTATTTCTTTCTCAAGTGACAAGCTGGCAGGAACGTTAGCACACCGGGCGAAATGCTTAGCGGTATTTCGTCTATCTTTACGTTCTGAGTTCAAATTCCGCCGAAGTCGACGTTACCTTTCATCCTTTCGGGGTCGATTAAATAAGTACCAGTTACGCACTGGGGTCGATATAATCGACTTAATCCGTTTGTCTGTCCTTGTTTGTCCTCTTTGTGTTTAGCTCCTTGTGGGTAGTAAAGAAATAGGTATTTCGTCTGTCTTTACGTTCTGAGTTCAAACTCCGCCGAGGTCTACTTTGCCTTTTATCCTTTCGGGGTCGATAAATTAAGTACCAGTTGCGTACTGAGATCGATCTAATCGACTGGCTCCTTCCCGCCAAATTTCCGGCCTTGTGCCTAGAGTAGAAAAGAATATTTGCGTTATGGAGTATCAGTAAGGTTCTCACTTGGGCAATTCAAAGCTGATTTCTCTACATACTCTACGGTGTTAGTATATCATGGTCACCTCGGTTTTTGAGGATTCCATCTTATCTCATCCTTTACCTGCAGGAGAAACTGAATGTACACTAAGTATAAAAGAAACCGTTATCAGTTTTACAGTGTTAGCAAAATTATATGGGCACAATTTTGTTTATGTTTTAATAACTAGCCATCCGCGATTCACTGCAGCATACTCGAGGGAGATGTCAGCGAGATCTGGAGGGCCTTATTACACAGCGAGACTAAATATATATGGATATGACTCCGAATATTCGTTTATTCAAAATATGATGTCTACTTTTGGGTAGCATATAAATTCTACGTTCACTTATGTATATAATACATTGTCTGAATTAATACATTATAGATATGAAGGCAATAACCAAGAACATGTCTATCACATAGTTTTGATTTAACACATTTTGAAACCAACATGTTTACTTTGGAAATAAATTTTATATTTCCTAAATATTTAAAATTTGCATTGATTTGAGGTTTAGAATGTTCAGTGTAAATTTTTATGTATTGACTTCTTTTTTAGTGAATAAATTATATGGACCAGAATCAAATGATGTAATATATATTTCTTTTTGAATATTCTAAGATGCTTTTAAGGAAGAGGTCAGACTTAGGATTAAATGCGTCGCAGTCATGGCCAGCTCAACCTCACTTCAGGCTCAGTACATTTCATTACGCAATGTTCTCATCTTTTAAGAAGGTTGTGAGGGATTTAGAAAAGATTTGGTCACCTTTGTTAGCCTGGGCGAAAAAAAAATACAACTAGAAATGGAGTTTTCGGAGAGTAAACAATGTTTGTTAGGAAGCATTTTACTGGAATAATACTGTATGGGACGCTTTCTATTAGACTATAATTGCTTTTCATATTTTTATAATCCTCTCGAAGTTGTTATTCCTAAATTTCTTCAATACAGACACTAACTTATTTAATTACAAAAGCAGACATTCTTTGCCAGGTAATATCTAATGTGATCTTCGATTCTTTATGGCCATCAGTTGATTCATTCTGTAAATCACTTTAGTCTCAACAGTTGTCAGAACAATTTATAAATTTTCGAAAGTTTTCTTAGTACCGGCCTTATTTTAAAACTTCCATAAATTCTTTGTCTTATTAAATCAATATGTGCTGGACTACAACATGTAATAAAACATACTTACTAACAAGAATAAGGACTCTGCACTCGGCATTCTTGTTTTATGTATTTGACTAGGGGAGGGGAACTTTAAAAGACTCTACACACTTACTTGGGAATATTATTTTAGATTTCTCACTTGAGATTAGTTTCTATTTGTAATCATTACCAGCGGAGATTTGTTCCCCACCGCCTTTCCTTTCATTTATTTCTATATTTATTTCTATATTTCATCTCTATCGTTACACTTCAAAACATTTTGGAGTAGCATCAGATAATTCTTTACTACAGACAGTGTTTTAGTACGAACTGTAATCTGTAATTAATAGTGTTGGTACGATTGAAATAAACACTACCCACTAGCCCGTAACAACACACGGGCGCGTACGTACGCACACGCACGCACAAACACACATACACACACACACACACAGAGTTTAGTCTAAAATAAAGAAAGCTTAACATAATTTATGAAATGGAAAGAACTACTCTGGATATCAAAATCTTGTATAGGTTTGAGGTAACACAACTTGATATTAAAGATCATTTATAATTATTTCTTTATTTTGACCAACATTAACTATGTTTTAAAAGTTAGAAGTAGTCGCATGTTGAATAAAATATAAGCTTCCTGCAAATGACTGTATCCCTCGTAAGTTATTTCGTCGACATCGCGAAATAATAGAAATACAATCACACGTCAAGCAAGCGAGCGACGAAAAAATACAGAGGTACTTCTTAAAGCACAAGCAATTACCTTTTGTTTCTTTGCAGTCACATTACGGTGAGTGTAATTGACATGCCAACACATGTATGCAATGAAAACAAAAGGTGTCCCGATGTAGCCAGTTTTATCAAAGCTTCAAGAACGGGTAGCATTTTGATAATGAATAAAATAATAAATAAAATTAACAAAAAGCTAAACCTCTCTCGAAATTTGCTTTAAGATGTAACGCCTCCAAAGGTTAGACGGCTCATTATGTTTAGTTATATATTGTTTCTATTTGGTTTTCGTTCCCATCTTAAATGACAATTGCTTTTGTTTCTTGAAATAGCTTGGGTGCATTTAAGAAGGTGGTAGTAATTCTTCTGCTTGGAACATAAAAGCAACTAGCAATTTAAACTCTTCCTCACCAACTCTGCCAATACTTATGTCGGTTAAAGGTATGATCTTTTATTTATTCTATTCTGATAAACAAATATACCGCATAAATAGTTTGAGATGGATATTGATAAAATGATATAGTTTACAATAATAGTGATATATATCTTTATAGTGTATGTACCAGAGGCACGAAGTAGTTATTTGTATTTTTTATAATATAATCACATTTCTCTTTTTTTACACAGAATAAAGCTTGGTGCTGAAAGAGATATAAAAGGCAGTTTATCATGAATGTATATTCGAAACATTAAGGTTGTCTTGTCAGTTTAAACACATTTGAATCGCTATCAAATATTTATATTTGTCAGAATTCCAGTACTTCTCGAGTGGTACAGGCTGCTTACTTTCAATTCTATTATATCGATATATTGTTTGATTCAAGTTAAATTAATTTCTAAATATATCTCTCGTGTTGAGTGAGACATGTTGGAGTTTTCCTTTTCGTTTTCTTGTGTCTTATTTTACTTACACTAATCCTCTAATTTCCAATCTAGTTAACATAGATTGATAATAGCTATTTTCACTTGTATTTAGTAACTAATACAAACCGAACTTTTATGCATATGCAATCTCAGTTTCAAATCTTGTCGCTATTTTGTCTCTTGTACTCCAGTGGATGCGGATAGCAAAGTTTTTTCTTAAAAGAAAATGATATTTGAGCTCACAGTCAATCCGCTGATTTATTTTAGCCGTTAATAAAATAAGTCAACCGTCTACTTTTAAATATAAGCTACTCTACTAAGAAATGATTGTTTTAAAGATCTCTGCTTATTAAATTTCTTAGTGGATTCATGAATTTCACAAATATTTCTCTGGTTATTAAACAAATAAAATTTGAGACAAAAGACGAATTTAAAATTTTACGAAGCAATTTCTCTGAAAATAACTTTTATTACAGTTTACATTTTTAAAGGAAGTTGTATACGTCTGAAATATTTTTGTTAGAATTCTTTTATAATAGTAACATTTCTTTGTAATAGTAACATTAAACTTAATTGGAATACATTAGTTTACAATCTCAACAACTGTTTCTCTGACTGAACCATCTTTAGGATACTTTATTGTCATACTGTTAACAGACCTGTTCGTGGTAGATAACTTGTTTTGTGTTAGTTAGGCACTTTACGTTACGACTTTAAGTCAGGCGGCGGTTGACTGTGTATTTACCAAGAAATATTGTCCCAAATTGCTTTACATATACCTCTGTTGTTTTGAGAAAGATATGGATGTGCCAGAATCTAATTTATCTTTTTACATAAATTTTTGCTAAGAATAGGTTAAGTAATATTTTACGTATTCGGTTAACAAGTCATATCTACTGGAGAATTGTCATTATGGTTATAGGGAAAGATTCACGACGTCTTGGTACATAGTTTCGACGTTGCTCTTCCCATTCATTTTTGGGATTAATTCCCCATAGGCTATTTACCAAGTTTCCCGCTACTGTTTGCCATGATAACCCGTGACTCCAGCCTACATCTGATAGCTAGATCACTGCTTAGAAAGAAAACTAATGTTTCAGTACGAATGGTCAGTACGAGAGTTCCAGCTACAGAGTTTGCTGATGATTTTCTTCGTTAGCTGAGGCAATTACTTGCAAGGAAGAACAGATCTCCAGTTCTAAAATTCCAAAAGAGTTTGTTGTCTTTGGAATAAATATTTGTTTGAAATTTCACAAAATCTTTTTAAAATATATAAAACTGGACGGAAGAAAATAGAGAGATGTATATATATGAAACGTTTTTGATGCTTGTTTCAAATATTTTATATTTATTAAGAACAGACGTTACTATAGATCTTATTTCAAAATTTTATATAATTCATCAGAATCATGCAAATTATAAATTTCATCAGAACACTCTCATTTACTTATATTGTTTTATATATGTACAGGATAAGATCCAGATTTTGATATTTTCTATGGAAGTCAATGAGGGAAATTACATATATGTTATTAATAAAGGTGTACAAAACTAAGAAAGTGTGAGGTATTAGATTGAATTATTTGTTAGATAAACAAAAATACACAAAAACATTTCTAGAAAAACACAGGGAATCAAATAACTTTTTAGAGAGTTTGTAATATTTTTAATATTTCGGGGGTCATTAAACGCTCCCTTGATTCTGAAACAATTATAAATAATTTCTTTTTAATTAAAACAAATCGTGCTGTGAATGGTAAAATAGAATCGAGTCAGCGAGTCGTTCAAAGTTTACTCTTTCATTTAATAATTATTTCTAATTTAGGAACCAAACAGCAGTTTTTAGGTGGGAGAGGGGAAAATTTAATCCAGTACTCGTTTGTTATTTCACTTTAACGTTGCCAAGATGCATTAACAATATAATAAAGGTGAGTTCTATCAAGTATTGTCTGCAATCAACTCGCAGTATATTTTGCATTCTTCTTGTAGCTTTCAGAAAAGTATGGGTGTTTCTGCTGTCCATTTTCCTATCATCTTCGTTCGATAGCTATGTTGAAAATTATGGTCATTTGAACATTCAAAGCTCTCTCATTAGGTTAAGTGTTAAAAGTATTTGATCGTTTCCAAAAATTCGTATCAAGAACTTTATAGTTGAGAGGATATTTTCTCATCTCTAGTATGTTATTTAATCTCTTCATTGTCATCCTCATTGTTTACCATAAGAAACTTGACATAATTTTATCAGCGAAATATTTTCTGGAATGATCTTTCTATAGGAAAGATACCGTTACCAGAGAACATGAGAGGTATTTCTATTATCTCAAAACACATATAGGAAAATAAGGAATTTTATTGGAATATAGATGATAAAACGTGTATTTGATAGAATCAACTCATGTACGAAGTTTGCTGCTTCGAATACTAGTCGCTGCTTCATTATTCGTTGCTCGATTCAGATGAGGATCAACTTTTGCTCTTCATCCAGCGTGTTTAGCATGAATTCTCTTTATTTATACCGGAAGGTGTCATAAAGCTGGTAACATTGTACAGACTTCAAATAACATTCAGCTTATACTCATTCAGCATTACATATACCTATATATATACATACACACATACACATTTATATATATATATATATATATATATATATATATATATATATTATATATATATATATATATTTATATATATGTATATATATGTATGTATATATATATAATATATATATATATATTATATATATGTATATATATATATAATATATATATATATATATACAGGGGGAGAAATAGAGAAACACACATGCACGCACACACACACAAACACGCGCGCACGCACGCACACACACACACACACACACACACACACACACACACACAACACACACACATTCCGAATGTTTATTTTCTATTTTCTATATTTTAGGTCTCAAAAAGTTGAACAAGATTGGAAAATACCAAACGAAAATGTTGTTGCTGAATTATCAACTTTCTGTCCTTAATAATTAAGCTAGTATGATTAGAATATGCAAGTACTTATTGCAATTTATTTTCAAATAATTGGAAAAAACCTCACTGATTTGAAGCAAAATATATTACCGAATTCAAACCAGCCAATCGTCAGTGGAAACAAAAATGACGGAACATAAGGATACTACATTATTTTACTGTTTAATGAGTACCCTTTGGCACGAAAAGTGTGTATATAGTAATAATAATAATAATAATAATAATAATAATAATATATGTATATATATGAAAGAGATAGATAGGGAGGTAAATTGTTAGATAGATAGTTAAACAGATAGCTATAGACATAGTGATATATATATATAATATATATATATATATATATATAGAATTATATATATACCCATACACACATACAAAATATTTGCATACAGACTGATGTATATAAAAAAAACTCTGATAGTGGATCAGATAGAGTATCAGCAAAAGAATTACGTAACTTCTGAATAAATAGCTGTTATATATAAAGTTAAAAATACTTACAGACGCACGCACATACACACACGCACACACCACACACACACACGCACACACACACACACACACACATACACACACACATATTTATATATATGTTTATATATAAAATCTGTATATCAGCAAATATTTACACAAGCGAATGTTCGTGTGTTTGTAGAGAGTTTTATAATGTTTAGAATATTTTTCTCATAGTAACATAGTATTACATACAAATGGAAACTAATTTATTAACGTAAACGTAATCTGTAGATTTTGATCTAGAAAATATTTGAAGTTTGACTATCAGAAAAGAATTTCTCGGATAAATATATTAATACTAACAAGCTGTACTTGAAATAATACAACCTAAATAACAAATTAAAAAAGATTAAAAAAAGTGTATGTTGAAATCTTATAAATTAATCCGAATACTAGCCATTATTTATGTACAATTACGATTGTCTTGTACGGTAGGTATGTATTAAATTGAAAAGGAAGAAAAGAAAGAAGTTCACTATGGTTTGGCTAACATGTAACGTGGTCTTCATTGGCCAATAGAATGTTAGTTTTCCCCCCGTTCTGTAGTCTTCAGCTATGTCTCATTCTCTCATTCACTCACCAGCAGGCGCTATGTGATAATGGCAGTGGCAGCTCTCTAGCTTCAGCAGTGATTGACTGCTAAACTTCAAGCGAGTGGGCGGCTACTTTACCAGGCTTTACAACCAGAGGAGAGATCCATGACCTGCGCACGCGCACGACATTCTACACGCATAAAAACACACACACACACACACTCTCTCTCTTTCTCTCTCTCTCTCTCTCTCACACACACACACACACACACACACACAAACACACACACACACTCTCTCTCTCTCTCTTTTTCCTTCTCTCACATAGACACTCACACACACAAGCGTGCGCAGTC
>NC_043019.1:24532713-24540213 GCF_006345805.1 Octopus sinensis | reverse complement strand
AGATGGGTGCGATATAAGTTTCCCAAGTCCTTTTGCAATAGCCCTGCAAGATGTCAAATGTTAGCGTATCATTGGCTGAGTTCCCTTTATTTATTGCATGTACTAATTTATATAACTTCTAAGTTTTATCCAATAATACGAGGAAATTACTTATGCTAGATATCGACAAATTCTTTGAATGACTATACGAATAATTGTTTTTAAATAAAATACATACCATCTAAAAGTATGAAATCTTCTAATATATATATATTTAATCTTTACTTAAAATACATTTGTTTTCTTAAGTTATTTTCCGTTTCACTTAAATCTTTTGAGGCATTTCATTACGCTTCAAAATTTAAACGTATTCCAAGTTAAGACACTTTAATTATAATTAAAATATTATTTACATTTTCAGCGAACTGTGATACAGTGGTTTCTTTTCTTACCCTGTTAGAGAGTTTTAAATATTACTATTTTTAAGACAATATTTTGTAGCTGTTTTATCTTTAAGTTTTGTTTTCGTTGCACACAGGAAATGTCGGGATAAAATATTTAAATTGCAAAATCCAGTGATAAAATACAATAAGACAAAATAAATGATTTCGAAGTTTTCTGCTTCTTAATTTTATGTTTATGATTTCATCTGACACTAATTTAAGAATAGCGTGTGTGCATATGTGTACATTTTGTATGTATAACTTAATTTCCTCACTGATTTCCTAAAGTAGCTTTCCTTCTAAATATATATATATTTTTGGTGTACATTTACTTAGAAATTTTCACGACAGAATACTATTTTCGAATATTCAATCGTTTCAAATATAAACGTCACAGACGGAAGTTATGTTACGACATATGATATATTTTATATTCCATATCGTCAACTGTCTTATAAACAGAATCTCATCAGACAACTTATACTTTGAAATGTCGAAAAATTAACGTTTTCAAGTAGTTTACAAATAATTTTTACGTTAATTAAATTTAATAAAAGTGACAAAGTTTGATAATTGTAAAATTAGCTGACGGAAAATCCACAGTAAGCGTGTTTGACGTGATTTCAAATTAAGAACAATGGGCTTAGATGTAAGCCCCCCACTTTCTCTCTCCATCTCTTTTTATCTCTCTCACACACATATGTACACACACACATACAAAAGCCCATTTTTAAAGTTTAAGTAAAAGCCCATATAGCATATATTCTTCTGTGTATAATCACCTTAACATAAACATTTCGCAATTCAGTTTCATTGACTGAATGTTACTCAAGTAATTAATGCGATAAATACGAAGCGAAAAAGTTATTATTACAGAGATACATTAGCATTCTGCAACTGAATATCGATCTATGGAATGCAACATTTGCATAGGGAAATGAAAAGTTCCTTCCAATTACATGCATATAAATATATATATATATGAATATGTAAATATAAAAATGTTTAAGTATATATACGTAAAAAATATGAGTATCTGTATATCAGCATTTACTCGTAAACATAAGTATGTATGTATGTATAGATATATATATATATATGTTTATATGTAGATGTATACATATATATATGTGTGTATATGTAAATATACATGTATGTATATGCTTAAGTATGTACATATATGGACATGTATGCATATATATGAAAAAATATATATCAACATATCTATGTGTATATATGTATATCTTTGTATGGAAATATATATCAACATATCTATGTGTATATATGTATATCTTTGTATGGAAATATATATATATATATATATATATATAATATATATATATATATACATATGCATGTATATATATATATACATATATAGACATATACAAATATACATAACATATACTATATATATATATCTATATATATATATATATATATATGGTGGTGCTATTAAGTTAGACATGGCCTGGGCCAATAATGGCCGAACCTATCAAAGTATCAAAGTATATATATATATTATATATATATAGACATATCTGTATATCTAGTTGCATAAAAATGACCACTGAAATGATTACATAGGCAGTGATCCTGCATGACCGCAGCCTATAAAGGGAAACATGCAAAAGACAGAGAATAAAATAAAATATATAAGAATAACGACTTTATATATATATATGTATATATAAATATATGTGTATGCATATTATATAATATATATATTATAAATATATATAAATATATATATATATATATATATATATATATAATATATATACATGCATTACATATATGTATATTATTTATATATGTATATGTATATATGTGCATACGATATATATATGTGTACATATATATAAGCATATGAGTATATAAATATATGTGTGTGTATTTTATATATGCTATGTATAATTGAATGCTAATATGTAGGTGTACATAATGATGTGTATTGTTATGCGTATGTTTGTATACATATATATATATATACATCTATATATATAATATATATATATATATATATATAGATATAAACATATCTTTGTATACTGATATAATGCATGTATGTATGCATATATATATATATACATACAGATATATATATATACAATTTATATATGCATATATATATATATACAAATTTATATATGCATTATATATACATACATACATACATATATATATATATATATATATATATATATATATGCATGTATGTATGTGCATGTATATGTGTATGCTTAAAGGAATGTGTCTAAGTGGATATTATTTGTATAGATGCATGTAGTATATACATATTTATATATATAATATATATATATATACATATATATAATACAGATATATATATATATACACATTTATATATGCATATATATACATACATACATATATATATATATATATATATATATATATATATGCATGTATGTATGTGCATGTATATGTGTATGCTTAAAGGAATTTGTCTAAGTGGATATTATTTGTATAGATGCACACGTATATGTATATACGGGTGACAAATTGTATATATCTACGTACAGATACATTTGGAGATATGCACGGAGGCTCATACGTATATATATATATATATATATATATATATATATATATAATCCACCGCATACTCCTGTACCAGTTTTTGTGTGTCTCACAAGAGGAGTCGATGCTAGGTGCGTGGAAACAATTGTTGTGATTAATAATATAACCTCGTATATTCCATCTTCTGACTTTTATTTGTTATATATATATATATATTATATATATATATATATATATATATATATATATATAATTATATATATATCTATCTATTATATATTAATATATTTATGTATATATATATATTTACATTTTATATTATATATATGTATATGTATATATACATACATACATATATATATATATATATATATATATATATGTATATATATATAATGTTTGTATGTATATATATATATGTATATGTATAATATATATGTATGAACATAAATATATATCAATATATGTATATATATTATATATACTTATAAATATGTATAGATGTATATATGAATATATTTATATATGTAAGTATATGTATATGTATATATATGTATATATATGTATATACATATATATGTATATATAGTATATATAATAATATATATATATATATATATATATATTATATATATATATATATTTATGCATATATATTGTTAGAATGGTAAGACAGCAAAAGAATGAAAGAGACCTCGATATTTTGTAAATAGAGGAATTTATCTGTAAATGTAATATGTGACAATTATTCGGTAGCCATGATAAAACTCCGAGTTTCGGATAACGAGGTGGAAGTCCACGCCGACATTTCTTCAGTTATCCGGACATATCATTTGAAGAGATGGCGGCGTGGATTTACACCCCGACATCCGAGACTCGGAGTTTTATCATGGCTACCGAATAATTGTCACATATTACATTTATATATATATATATATGTGCATGTTAGCCTATATATTAAATTTAATGTCAGTTTTCCATCCGTTTCTTTTCGATAGTATATGTTCGAATTGAACACTAGTATCTTTTATTGACATCCCCACCCAATGAATTTCAGCCCTTCTTGTGCCTCTAGTAAAAATTATTATTATTATTATTATTATTATTATTATTATTATATTATTATTATTGTTATTGTTGTTGTTGTTGTTGTTGTTGAAGTTGTTCTTGTTATTATTATTGATGTTGTTTTTATTATTATATTATTATTATTATTATTATTATTATTATTATTATTATTATTATATTATTCATTATTATTATTATTATTATTATTATTATTATTATTATTATTATTATTATTATTATTATCATCTTCATCGTTATTGTTATTGTTGTTAATGTTATCATAATTATCATCGTCCCGGAAGCAGCGCACCGGTGGAGTCGCTAGATCGACGGAATAGCGTCTTGCAATATTTTTTTCTGGCTGTTTGTGCTTCAGTCTGAGCTCCACAGGCTGTGAACCTTACTTTTCTTCTGCTCCGGATAGATAAAAGAAAATACAAATCAACCGCTGGTACCGAAGAAATCCACTAAGCTTACAAGTCATCGTTTCCTGAACAGTTCATATAATAAATTTCTAGTAGCGTTGTTCGGAGTACAGAGATTAATATAATCTGCCCTCGTACCTGTGTTAGAAACAGTTATTATTGGTGCTGTTGTTTGTTTTTCTACGCTGTGTTGAGTACTCTTCACTCATCTCTCTATATATACATACATGTTGACACACCGATGCACTCAACTCTCATTCTTACATCCACCCACCTACATACATAAATTATCTGATTACTTTTATAAATGAGAAGTAGACTTTGTTTATGGTATATCTTATGAAAAACAATTGTCTAGGTATGTTTGTTCTTTAGCACTGGACGTCTTGAAGGGACCTAGGCTTAACAGGGATTTTAGAAAACTTAAGACGCTAATATAATCTGAAACCACATTATACTCCGGAGATAACGATACGCTATATACGATATATGAGGACATCTCTCAGTATCTCTAATTTCTTCTCTCTCTCAAATTCTTTCTTTTTATCTACCTCGCTACTGCAATGACATCTATTCTGGGAAACTGGTTGGTTTTATACCTCCAAAATTCAGACATCCCTGAAACTCCTCGTCTTCCCATTTTTCGTCACTGTTTTTTTCTTTTTTTTTTCTTTTTTGGCGTCCAACTTTCAGCCTCGCATTTTCCACCATTCCCAGCCATTTCTACCTTTTCAGAACATCGGCCTTCTGGAGTCTTCTACCTGTAACAGTTTAACCGGATCATTAACAACATCAAGCTCACAGGCCACGCAGGGTCTGCAAAGGTTTTAGGTAGTGTTCACTGCATCAAACTCATCAAGTAAAATCTAGGAAATATCGCCACCATAAAGGTAGCGGTTAACATCACACAATTCATATTCGTCAATATAAGAGTAAACATGTGTGATTGCATCATTTGTATTGACGTTTTCCCTTATTCAATTCCTCTCTCAAATTCATAAGTATGTTAATCTTGAGATGTGACTAAAATCGTTTCAACGCTTGATCAGAATTTAGCGTAGGGGATTAAATAGCTAAGCATAGATCTCATCATGCTCAATGTCATCCAGTTGTTAGAATACTTCTCAGACTCTATTAATTAATTAATTAATTTACTTCTCTTTAGATGAAAGAAAAGTCAAGACTTCGAAAAGTCTCATGTACCTACTTTTTAAAGCTATATGATTGCGTTATTGACACATATTTTGATAACGGAGTGATTACTTTTTATGTGTACCATATAATCTCAAGATGAAAATTTCAAACCCATGTTCATACCTTTGAGATCTGAGGTATTTGTTTCATTAAAATGCATTGAAGTTAAAAGCGACTCCAGTTACATCTACATCATTGAGTCATATATCTAAATAAACAATAAAGGAATATTAATTCCTACGCAGTCGCAAGATTTTCAATTTATAGGAAAAATAGAACTTAATACTGCAAATCCAGTAGCTGTTAAATTAGCAGCTAACATATCAACACCCAACAACAAGAGCAATTTAATAAGAAAACTAATATTGATCTAACACATAAGTTTGGACGTCTATTGGACTTAACCATTAGTAAATCTTATAATGATGTGTTTAACTATATACATGAATTGTTTTTATAAAAATTAAGCTTCTCTCCTAATGTGATGCTATCAACTGTTGAAAATTAAAATTCATATCAATGAATCCTTTCAATTCTGAACAAAGAGGTATTTGAACTAGCAACAATGAAATTGTAAACAATTAAAAAAAATTTCACTTGCCCCTTACCCCATGCTTTTCCCTTTTCGATTCCCTGCAGGATGAAACTTCAGTACATAATTTTACAACTATCTGCTAACTGGAATATAATCAAAACAGTTACATTTACAGTACCTTAACAATCTCGCATTTATGTTTCTTCAATCAAGAAATGGCCTGTTTCATTTATAACAAAACATTTGAAAATCTTAAACATCATCGTATATTATGAGTAAGTGAGATATTAAATAGATATTATTAGGAAAAATTAGTTGGCAATTTTATCATTTGAGTTGTTACTAAAGTCCATTGTCTAGGGGAAATGGGATTCCATAATTTCTACTGAATATATAATGTCTAATGGGCATTCCATGTTAAGAACAGCATTTCTGTATAACGAATCGATTGTTATAAACATTTTAGCCCTCTATTTAAATCTTTCAATGAATGAAACTATGTGTAGTCGCTCAATTTGATGGAAATAACAGACAAATTCCCAGGAAGCACACCTACAATCCTAAAATAGAGAAAGAAATGTTTTAGACAAACTTACAATGAAAGTTAACGTAACAGCTGGAATGCATTGAACCGAATGCCCCAG
Organism: Octopus sinensis; assembly: GCF_006345805.1. NCBI lineage: Eukaryota > Metazoa > Mollusca > Cephalopoda > Octopoda > Octopodidae > Octopus > Octopus sinensis. The sequence goes on along the minus strand of NC_043019.1, from coordinate 24,533,381 downwards.
CTGTCAAAGCAGACATGGCAGCTAAGCAAGAACGACAACAATTATAATCCACTGCGAACATTACCATACCTCTCTACTTAATCCAGTTCTAGCACCATCACAACTCCGTGTCTAATCTCCTATTAGCAATAAACACCTCTCTATATTATCGAAACTTTGCAGCCATAAATCCGAACCTAACACCACCATATAAACTATTGCATAACCAGCATTTAGGATTATCATACTTCGAAATCTAATCTCTTGTTAACACCACAGTAAATCACTTCTAATTCAGTGTTAGCACATCATTATTATTTATTAGATAAACTGATTGTAACACCATTAATTTTCAAAAACCTTTCCTCTTACTTCAAACACACCGTTATAACTACCACACTGTGAGCAACACCATATTATCGAAGGCTCATGGCTACACTATAACTTTTTTCCTAATCCCTTGTTAGTGATGTCTTCACTCTCTACATAATGCACCAGTGTAGTCCTAACACCTTTCTACATAATACATTGTCAGCAAATCCAATCCATATCTGTCGGACGAATCAACTTCACTCTTGTAAATACAGTTCTCAAAGACTATCTTTTTAGGATTGATGCACATATATCTACACACACACACACACACACACACACACACACACACACATATAATAAATATATATATATAT